>NC_041380.1:472536014-472550989 GCF_002162155.2 Triticum dicoccoides
ACACCGTGTTTCTCCATAATAGGATGTTAACAAAAAAATCAAACCGAGCAAATAGTCGCCGGATCAAAAATGGACTATGTTTCGTCAATTGACAGTGTGAACCGGTTTAAAACTTTTGTCGGTTTAAAAAACGCAATAAAAAGAAAGAAATATCTTTCAAAGAAAAGTGTGAAGCAAAGGCAATGACAAAACCGTTTGCAAAAGAGGCTTATTTGAGCTGATCAGATGGCGTTACCATGGCCGAACACGACCAAGCTCCCGATAGGTGTAGCTATGGTTCAAGTCAGCCAGGTCCCCAAATGAAACCATGGCATTTATGCCGATCAAGTGGCATGGCAATGGTTCGGGTTCGACCAAGCCCCCAAGTGATTCTGTGGCCTTTAGGCCGATCAAGAGGCATGACTGGTTCAGACGTGACCAAGTCCCCAAGTGATCTGGTGGCTCTCGCCTATCAAGAGGTATTGCATTGGTTCGGACACGACCAAGCCCCCAAGTGATATAACATGACGCTTTTGAAAAGCTAACTCAAGGGGTAAACCGGAGGCCGCTTTAGAACAACTCCGTGTAACCACACATGATGTAAAAGAACAGATACCCCGCTTTAGCTGAGGTTCCGGTTTATTATATTTAGTCATAATATATACATCGTCGTAATATGTACATAAGTAGAGCCAATGGTTCAGGTATAGTAAGGCCGAAGATGAGGTATGTTCCACAGCCTGTTGGTCTCCTCCTCTGATGTACGTGAGTCTTTATGCTCTCGAATATCGATCAGTTGGTATGACCCGTTGTGCAGATTCTTGCTGACCATGAAAGGCCCCTCCCAAGGTGGGGATAGCTTATGCATATCAGTCTGATCTTGGATGAGCCGAAGCACCAAATCTCCTTCCTGAAAGGTTCTGGTTCTGACTCGGCGACTGTGATAACGACGAAGATCCTGTTGGTAAATCGCCGAGCGGGCAGCTGCTACGTCACGTTCTTCATCCAACAGGTCCAAAGCGCCTTGCCGTGCTGTCTCATTGTCCGCTTCAACATAAGCTGCCACATGGGGTGAATCATGATGGATATCACTGGGGATAACTGCCTCCGCTCCGTAAACCATGAAGAACGGTGTATATCCTGTTGATCTATTGGGTGTAGTATTGATGCTCCATAACACAGATGGTAACTCTTCTACCCAACAACTCGGTGTTCTCTGCAAAGGAACCATAAGCCGGGGCTTGAAGCCTCTCAAGATCTCTTGATTAGCCCTTTCTGCTTGACCATTGGACTGTGGGTGTGCGACAGATGAAACGTCGAGCCGGATGTGCTCCCGTTCGCAGAACTCCTTCATGGCACCTTTGGACAAATTGGTACCATTATCTGTGATGATACTATGTGGAAAGACAAACCAGAAAATCACTTTTTTGATGAACTGAACCGTCGTGGCCGCATCACACTTGCTAACAGGTTCTGCCTCCACCCACTTTGTAAACTTGTCAACCGCCACCAGGAGGTGGGTCTTCTTATCTTTGGACCTTTTGAAAGGCCCAACCACATCCAGCCCCCAAGTCGCAAACGGCCAAGTAATTGGAATCATTCTCAGTTCTTGAGCCAGCACATGAGCACGTCTTGAAAACTTTTGGCAACCATCACATCGTCTGACCAGATCCTCCGCATTAGCATGAGCAGTTAACCAATAGAAGCCATGGCGAAACGCTTTAGCCACCAGAGATTTTGAACCGGCGTGGTGACCACAATCTCCTTCGTGGATCTCACACAAAATTTCACAGCCTTCTTCAGGAGATACACAGCGTTGAAATGCCCCTGACACACTGCAATGATGCAACTCGCCGTTGATAATAGTCATGGACTTGGATCGCCGGATTATCTGTCGGGCCAGAGTCTCATCCTCTGGTAACTCGCCCCGATTCTTGTACGCTGGGTAAGGAAGCGTCCAATCCGGAATAACATGAAGAGCTCCCACCAATTGAGCCTCCGGATCAGGAATAGACAAATCCGCTTCACCAGGGATCTTGACCGACGGGTTGTGCAGCACATCCAGAAAAACATTGGGCGGGACCGGTTTGCGCTGAGAGCCCAACCAGCTTAAGGCATCCACCGCTTCATTTTTTTGCCGGTCCACGTGGTCCACCTAATAGCCTTTAAAATGACCTGCAACAATATCCACCTCACGACGATATGCTGCCATGAGTGGGTCCTTGGAGTCTCAAGTGCCAGACACTTGTTGAACCACGAGGTCCGAGTCACCGAAGCACTTAACTCGACTTAGATTCATCTCCTTAGCCATCCGGAGACCATGGAGCAAGGCTTCATACTTAGCTGCATTGTTAGTACAAGGGAACATTAAGCGGAGAACGTAACAAAACTTATCACCTCGTGGGGAAGTTAATACGACTCCAGCCCCCGAGCCTTCCAATTGCCTGGATCCGTCAAAATGGATGGTCCAATATGTGTGATCCGGCTTTTCTTCAGGTGCTTGCATTTCCGTCCAATCATTGATGAAATCAACAAGCGCTTGAGACTTAACCGCCGTCCGAGGCACATACTTCAAACCGTGCGGCCCGAGCTCTATAGCCCACTTGGCAATCCGGCCAGTTGCTTCCCGGTTCTGGATGATATCCCCCAAAGGAGCAGAACTGACCACCGTAATTGGGTGCCCTTGGAAGTATTGTTTAAGCTTCCGGCTTGCCATAAAAACTCCATACACTAGCTTCTGCCAATGCGGATACCTTTGCTTGGACTCAATGAGTACCTCGCTGATATAATAGACCGGACGTTGAACCGGATGCTCCTTACCTGCCTCCTTTCGCTCCACCACAATAGCCACGCTGACTGCCCGAGCATTAGCAGCAACATATAGCAGTAACGGCTCCTTGTCAATGGGAGCGGCGAGCACAGGCGGATTGGCCAATTGCTGCTTTAAGTCCTCAAATGCTTCATCAGCAGCGGAACTCCAGACAAACTGATCCGTCTTCTTCAACATCTGATACAAAGGGATTGCCTTCTCACCAAGACGACTGATAAACCGGCTTAACACGGCAATCCGGCCTGCTAGGCGTTGAACATCATTGATACACTTTGGTTTAGCCAGGGAGGTGATGGCTGTGATCTTCTCCGGATTAGCCTCAATTTCCCTATTGGACACCAGAAAACCCAATAACTTGCCTGCCGGTACACCAAAGACACACTTGTCCGGATTAAGCATCATCTTGTATGTCCTCAGGTTATCAAAGGTTTCCTTCAAATCATCAATCAGAGTCTCCTTCTCCCTGGATTTAACCACGATATCATCCACGTAAGCATGTACATTACGACGAATCTACTTGTGAAGACAATTTTGCACACACCGTTGATAAGTTGCCTGGGCACTCTTGAGCCCAAAGGGCATAGACACATAGCAGAAGGCTCCAAAGGGAGTTATGAATGTCGTCTTCTCCTGGTCCTTAACTGCCATTTTGATCTGATGATAGCCAGAATATGCATCCAAAAAAACTTAAACGCTCACAACCCACCGTAGCATCAATAATTTGATCAATACGGGGGAGGGCAAAAGGATCTGCTGGACAAGCCTTATTAAGATCTGTGTAATCCACACACATGCGCCAGGTGCCGTTTTTCTTAAGGACCAGCACCGGATTGGCAAGCCACTCAGGGTGAAAAACTTCAACAATAAAGCCAGCTGCTAAGAGCCTGGCTACCTCTTCTCCAATCGCCTTGCGTCTTTCTTCGTTAAACCGACGGAGGAACTGTTTCACCGGTTTGTATTTAGGATCCACATTAAGGGTGTGCTCAGCGAGTTGCCTTGGTACACCTGGCATGTCAGAGGGCTTCCATGCAAAAATGTCCTGATTCTCACGGATGAACTCGATGAGCGCGCTTTCCTATTTCGAATCCAAGTTGCCACTGATGTTGAACTGCTTGGACAAATTGCCAGGTACGAAGTCAACAAGCTTAGTTTCTGCTGCCGACTTGAACTTCAGGGTCGGATCATGCTCCATAGTTGGCTTCTTTAATGGGGTCATGTCCGCCGGATCAACATTGTCCTTATAATACTTCAGCTCCTCGGTGGCACAAACCGACTCTACATAGGCCGCATCTCCTTCCTCGCACTCCAAAGCGATTTTGTGGCTTCCGTGAACCGTTATTGTCCCCTTGTGACCCGGCATCTTGAGCTGCAAATACACATAACAGGGCCGTGCCATAAACTTGGCGTAGGCCGGTCGCCCAAACAGGGCGTGATATGGACTTTGGATTTTCACCACTTCAAACGTCAATCTCCGACCTGGAATCATGATCATCCCCAAAGGCCACTTCCAGAGCTATCTTACCAACAGGATATGCTGATTTGCCAGGTACTACACCGTGGAACACCGTATTGGACGGTTTGAGATTTTTATCTGTTAGTCCCATACGACGGAAGGTCTCATAGTACAAGATATTAATGCTGCTCCCTCTATCCATGAGCACCTTGGTGCACTTGTAACCTCCCACCTAAGGTGCCACCACCAGAGCCAACTAACCCGGATTATCAACCTGGGGAGGGTGATCCTCTCTGCTCCATATGATTGGTTGTTCAGACCAGCGTAGATAACGGGGTATGGCCGGTTCAACAGAGTTGACCGCCCGCCTCTGAACCTTCCGGTCTCGCTTGTCCAAGCTAGTGATGAAGACATGGTACTGCCCACTGCTCAACTTCTTTGGGTTGCTCTGGTAACCTGACTGTTGCTGATGTTGGTTGTAACCACCCTGGTTGTTCTGACTATTTTGATTATTATGTCCGCCTGGATTACCATTAAATCCTGAACCGGAATTTCCTCCACCGTAACCCGGCCCGGACCTTGAGCCACCGCCGGAGCCGTGATCATACCGGAAAGCATTAGAATTCTTGAACTCCTGCATAATGAAGCAATCCTTCCAAAGGTGGTTTGTTGGCGCCTCCTTCGTCCCATGTCTTGGACAGGGCTGGCTCAGCAGATAGTTTAGGCGGTCCGGGTTAGGGTTGGGTGCCCCACTGCAGTTTTTCGGTTTACCCTTGCATCGCTGACCATTGTCCTGCGTGTTGGTATTAGCCACAAAGTCCATATTACCATCCGCTTTACGCTTGCCTCCACCACCATTGCCTGCCCAGTGATGCTGCTGACTTTTGGAGTTGTTGTTCCTCTTTCCCTTCCCTGCCTTGTCATCATCAGATTCGGGATCCTTGGTACTATCAGAATCAGCATACTTTACCAAAGCAGCCATGAGGGTCCCCATGTCAGTGCAATGACGCTTCATCCATCCCAACTTCAACTTTAGCGGCCCAAACCGGCAGTTGCCTTCTAGGGTTAATACTGCGGTGTCAGTGTTGATGCGGTCTGATGAGTGCAACACTTGTGAAACCCGGCGCACCCAATGAGTCGTTGATTCTCCTTCCTCCTAGACGCAGGCAGCTAAGTCCACTATTGACATAGGCTGTTTACATGTATACTTCAGCTCCTCGGTGGCACAAACCGACTCTACATAGGCCGCATCTCCTTCCTCGCACTCCAAAGCGATTTTGCGGCTTCCGTGAACCGTTATTGTCCCCTTGTGACCCGGCATCTTGAGCTGCAAATACACATAACAGGGCCGTGCCATAAACTTGGCGTAGGCCGGTCGCCCAAACAGGGCGTGATATGGACTTTGGATTTTCACCACTTCAAACGTCAATGTCTCCGACCTGGAATCATGATCATCCCCAAAGGCCACTTCAGAGCTATCTTACCAACAGGATATGCTGATTTGCCAGGTACTACACTGTGGAACACCGTATTGGACGGTTTGAGATTTTTATCTGTTAGTCCCATACGACGGAAGGTCTCATAGTACAAGATATTAATGTTGCTCCCTCCATCCATGAGCACCTTGGTGCACTTGTAACCTCCCACCTGAGGTGCCACCACCAGAGCCAACTAACCCGGATTATCAACCTGGGGAGGGTGATCCTCTCTGCTCCATATGATTGGTTGTTCAGACCAGCGTAGATAACGGGGTATGGCCGGTTCAACAGAGTTGACCGCCCGCCTCTGAACCTTCCGGTCTCGCTTGTCCAAGCTAGTGGTGAAGACATGGTACTGCCCACTACTCAACTTCTTTGGGTTGCTCTGGTAACCTGACTATTGCTGATGTTGGTCGTAACCACCCTGGTTGTTTTGACTATTTTGATTATTATGTCCGCCCGGATTACCATTAAATCCTGAACCGGAATTTCCTCCACCGTAACCCGGCCTGGACCCTGAGCCACCGTCGGAGCTGTGATCATACCGGAAAGCATTAGAATTCTTGAACTCCTGCATAATGAAGCAATCCTTCCAAAGGTGGTTTGTTGGCACCTCCTTCGTCCCATGTCTTGGACAGGGCTGGCTCAGCAGATAGTTTAGGCAGTCCGGGTTAGGGTTGGGTGCCCCACTGCGGTTTTTCGGTTTACCCTTGCGTCGCTGGCCATTGTCCTGCGTGTTGGTATTAGCCACAAAGTCCATATTACCATCCGCTTTACGCTTGCCTCCACCACCATTGCCTGCCCAGTGATGCTGCTGACCTTTGGAGTTGTTGTTCCTCTTTCCCTTCCCTGCCTTGTCATCATCACATTCGGGATCCTTGGTACTATCAGAATCAGCATACTTTACCAAAGCAGCCATGATGGTCCCCATGTCAGTGCAATGACGCTTCATCCATCCCAACTTCAGCTTTAGGGGCCCAAACCGGCAGTTGCCTTCTACGGTTAATACTGCGGTGTCAGTGTTGATGCGGTCTGATGAGTGCAACACTTGTGAAACCCGGCGCACCCAATGAGTCGTTGATTCTCCTTCCTCCTGGACGCAGGCAGCTAAGTCCACTATTGACATAGGCTGTTTACATGTATCCTTGAAATTGCTGATAAACCGGGCTCGTAATTGGGCCCATGAACTAATAGAATTAGCCGGCAAGCTTTTTAACCAAGTACGGGCCGTTCCTTCAAGCATCATGGTGAAGTATTTCGCACACGCCGCGTCATCCACATCAAGCATCTCCATGGCCATCTCATAGCTCTCCACCCATGTCTCTGGGGGTTGATCCGCCGTGTAATTTGGTACTTTGCGCGGGCCTTTGAAATCCTTGGGCAGGCGCACATTGCGTAAAGCGGGGATAAGGCAAGGCACCCCCAAAGAACTAGAAGTAACACCAGATTCGATCGAGATAGTTGGACGAACCGGTGTGAGCTGCCGAGCCTGATGCTGTGCGGCTAACTCGGCCTCCCTGCGTGCTCGGGCCCGGTCCACCACTTCCTGAGCGTTCTCAGCACCACCCGCCGGGTTGTTGCCACGGGGTGCTCCACGTCGTTCATTACTCGACACTGCCGGTTCATCCATATGTCTGCTATAGCTCCGGCTTGGACGGGGGGTCGAGTGGATCCGGTCGCGGCTGTACGAGTATGCTTCTTGTTGAACCAAAGCTGTCCTCAGAAGCTCCTTGACCCGTCGCATCTCTACTGCCTGCGGCGAGTCACCTTCAATTGGAATGGCCTCCAGCCGTGCAGCAGCGGCAACGAGATTGTCCATCGGGTTGGAGTAGTGACCCGGAGGTGTCAAAACAGCCTGAGGTATAACAGTATTTTGACGAGGCAGATCCATCCGATGGGGCTGAACCGGCGCGCCGGTCGCAGGGGCTTCCGTCCGGTTTACCTCCAGCGGATTATTGGCTCCTGCTCCTGGGGTGTTGAAAAGGTCTCTGGCCTTGAAAACCGAAGGCAAACGGGATCGGTACTTCCTCTTCATGACTTCATGCGACGCGTTCTGGTCCAACATGAGCCTGTAGGCTTGTGCGTCTAAAGCGGCCCACTCTGCGGTCATCCTGGCATCCTCAGCTGCCAGGTCCGCCTTGGCCTGGGTGACCTGTTCCTTCACCTTTACAATCTCCGTGTTGTGGACTTCCTGATCCGCCGGATTAGCCTCTGCCATAAGCACAGCCAATGCATCAAATAGATCTGATAGAACTTGAGCCGGCGGGCGCGCAGAGCTCCCTGCCCCAGCAGATGTCGCCGCTGCTGAACCGGAGGTTATTGGTCCAGCAGTCGAAGAATGAAGTGCTGCTTGTGTGCCATCCATGAATATTCCAACTCGGTTGGGTAGATCAGAGGGGTCCGGAATACTGTCACCATCGGAACAGCCCCCAATCCGGTCATCTTGTAGCTGATAAATAGATTCAGTTTCTCCGAATGACTCATCGCCGGAGTAAATGATGGTCTAGCCGCCAGATCCCGATCCGTTCTCATGTCCTCCTCCATGGATGACTCCCACGAAGGCACGCTTCACGGCCGGTTTAACCCGGGCAGATCGCGCACGCTGAGCCGTTTCGACGAGGTCGGTGCAGATGCCCGGCTTAGGGCCCGGTTCTCCGATCTTGCCAATGAAAACGTGTATGCCACCAAAGGGGACCCGGTACCCATACTCAACTGAGCCGGCCTCGGGGCCCCAGCCTGCATCATCGATGTAGAGCTTGCCGCGATGACTCTTAGTCATCCGGCCCACGGCGTAGCCCTTGAGTCCTTCAAAGCGGCCCTCCAAGAACTTGAAACCATCGTGCGATAGCCCCACGGTGGGCGCCAACTGTCGTGGTTTTGTCACGGCAGATGTCCTAGAGAAAGGACTTAGTCGTGGAGCCATCGCAATGGGTTAGCTTGAAGGGGTTAAAGCGGACACAGGGACGCAATAGAGTTTATACTAGTTCAGCCCCTTCGATGAAGGTAAAAGCCTACGTCTAGTTGTGATGGAATTGATGGGGTTTCGATGACTAGAAAGCAAACAAGCTTCGCCTAAGTCTCGAATTGTTGTCTGTTGTCCTTGAACCGCCGCCGGGTCGTCCCCTCATATACACGGGTGACGCCCGTCGGTTCACAAAGTCCCAACACCGGTCCATATTCGTATCCGGGTTGGTCTCTCCTTATTCCTAACTTACAATACAAGTTTATATACAAATGCCGGTTTACAGCTGCAAGTCTTAAACCGACTACGGGCTTTAGGCCCTCATCTGTCTTCTTGGGCTTTAGCACTCTTGAACTACTGATGAAGTTGACCCGGCCCAGATAGGCCGGTTTACGCCCAGCAGTAATATCTCCAACACCTAGTGTACTTCGTCATCTCCTTGGTGCAGGGGGCTAGATCCAGGTAATGTGGCGTGCACAAGTTGATTTTTGGCCTTGTCATGGCCTCAAGGACACTGTGCCACTACTTCCAAGCCCACAAGATCAAGGTCGTCACCTGCTTTCCTAACAGATACTCCGAAACCCTGAGGCTACCAGCAGGGTAGTGGAGTGGGCTTTGGAGTTATCCAGCTTTGGTTTGAAGTTTGAGAGCACATCAACTATTCAGAGCAGAGCATTGGCAGAGTTTATTGCAGAATGGACACCAACTCCTGACGAAGAAGTGTTGGAGACAGTTAACCCCGGCAAGGAAGCGCCCCAAGAATGGATTATGTATTTCGATGGTGCCTTCTCCCTACAAGGTGCAGGGGCTGGCGTGCTTCTCGTTGCTCCCACTAGGGAACACCTGAAGTACATCGTCCAGATGCATTTTCCCTGGGAGAGGGATACCAACAACACAACAGAGTATGAAGGACTCTTTGTCGGGCTCAGGATTGCCAAGAACTGGGGATTGATGGCGGCTTGAAGCTACATCGGTATTTCCCCAAAGAGGAAGGGATGATGCAGCACAACAGCGGGAGGTATTTCCCTCGGATATGAAACCAAGGTTATCGAACCAGTAGGAGAATCAAGCAACACAACGTAAACAACACCTGCTCACAAATAACAACTACTCGCAACCCGACGTGTAAAAGGGATTGTCAATCCCTTTCGGGTAGTGGCGCCCCATGATGGGCAAACGGACGTGAGATAAAATTGTAGTAGATTGATAGATCGAACACCAAATAAATTAAATAAGAATAAAATGCAGCAAGGTATTTTTATTTTTGGTTTAATAGATCTGAAAATAAAAGCAAAGGAAAAGTAGATTGCAAAGGCAAATAATATGAGAAAGAGACCCAGGGGCCGTAGGTTTCACTAGTGGCTTCTCTCGAGAAAAATAGCAAACAGTGGGTAAATAAATTTTATGTTGGGCAATTGATATAACTTCAAATAATCATGACAATATCCAGGCAATGATCATTATATAGGCATCATGTCCAAAATTAGTAGACCGACTCCTGCCTGCATATACTACTATTACTCCACACATCGACCGCTATCCAGCATGCATCTAGTGTATTAAGTTCATGAAAAAACGGAGTAATGCAATAAGAATGATGACCTGATGTAGAAAAGATCTATCTATGTAGAGATAGACCCCATTTATTAATATTGATATTTTTGGACCTCATCAGATCAACAAACCATTCATTTTTGCGAATTTCGATGCTGCAGAATAGAGTAGGCTACAAAAATGCTTCAAATTTGTCACACAACGGTTACCATACGTGCATGCTACGGGACTTGCAAACCTCAACACAAGTATTTCTCAATTTCACAATTACTCAACTAGCACAACTCTAATATTACCATCTTCATATTTCAAAACAATTATCAAGTATCAAACTTCTCATAGTATTCAGTGCACTTTATATGAAAGTTTTTATTATATCCCTCTTGGATGCCTATCATATTAGGACTAGTTTCATAACCAAATCAAATTACCATGCTGTTTAGAGACTCTCAAAATGATATAAGTGAATCATGAGAGTTCATCTATTTCTTCAAAATAAAACCACCGTCGTGCTCTAAAAGGATATAAGTGAAGCACTAGAGCAAACGACAAACTACATCAAAAGATATAAGTGAAGATCAATGAGTAGTCGAATAATTATGTAACTATGTGAAGACTCTCTAACATTTAAGAATTTCAGATCTTGGTATTTTATTCAAACAGCAAGTAAAAGAAAAGAAAATAAAATGATGCTCCAAGCAAAACACATATCATGTGGTGAATAAAAATATAGCTCCAAGTTACCGATGAACGAAGACGAAAGAGGGGATCCATCCGGGGCATCCCCAAGCTTAGGCTCTTGGTTGTCCTTGAATATTACCTTGGGGTGCCTTGGGCATCCCCAAGATTAGGATCTTGCCACTCCTTATTCCATAGTCCATCGAATCTTTACCCAAAACTTGAAAACTTCACAACACAAAACTTAACAGAAAACTCGTAAGCTCCGTTAGTATGAGAAAATAAATCACCACTTTTGGTACTATTGTGAACTCATTCTAAATTCATATTGGTGTAATATATACTGTATTCCAACTTCTCTATAGTTCATACCCTCCGATACTACTCATAGATTCATCAAAATAAGCAAACAATGCAATGAAAACAGAATCTGTCAAAAACAGAACAGTCTGTAGTAATCTGTATCAAACGTATACTTATGTAATCCCAAAAATTCTGAAATAAATTGGTTCACGTGAGTAATTTGTCTATTAGTCATCTTCAAAAAGAATAAACCTAATCACACTCTCCAGTAAAAAATGGCAGCAAAACTCGTGAGCACTAAAGTTTCTGTTTTTTACAGCAAGATCACAAAGGTTCTACTTGGCACAAACACTAATTAAAACATAAAACCACATCTAAACAGAGGCCAAATGAATTATTTATTACTAAACAGGATCAAAAATCAAAGAACAAAAAATAAGTTGGGTTGCCTCCCAACAAGCGCTATCGTTTAACGCCCCTAGCTAGGCATGATGATTTCAATGATGCTCACATAAAAGATAAGAATTGAAACAAAAAGGGAGCATCATGAAGAATATGACTAGCACATTTAAGTCTATCCCACTTCCTATGCATAGGGATTTTGTGAACAAACAACTTATGGGAACAATAATCAACTAGCATAGGAAGGCAAAACAAGCATAACTTTAAAACTTTATGCACATAGAGAGGAAACTTGATATTATTGCGATCCCTACAAGCATATATTGCTCCCTCATAATAATTTTCAGTAGCATCATGAATGAATTCAACAATATAACCATCACATAAAGCATTCTTTTCATGATCTACAAGCATAGAAAATTTACTATTCTCCTCATAAGCAAAATTCTTCTCATTCGGAATAGTGGGAGTATCATAAGAAACTCAAATACTATAAATTGTTTCCACATTAAAAGAGTAATGTTCAGAAAGAGGGTAATCATAATCATGACAAGTTTTATAAATATAATCATCACTACTTTTTATAGCATAAGTGTCATCACAATAATCATCATAAGTAGCAACTTTGTTCTCATCATAATCAATTGAAACCTCTTCCAAGATAGTGGAATCATTACTAAATAAAGTCATGACCTCTCCAAATCCACTTTCACAATTATCACAAATGATTCAACATCCTCAAAATAGTGGGATTATCACTTCCTAAAGTCGACACTCTTCCAAACCCACTTTCATCTATATAATCATCATAAATAGGAGGCATGTAATCATCATAATAAATTTGCATATCAAAACTTGGGAGGTTAAATATACCATGTTCATGAAACATAGCATCCCCAAGCTTGGGACAAACATTAATTGTAGCAAATAAATTCTCAAGCATGTCATTCTCATCAAACATAGCATCCCCAAGCTTGGGCCTTGTCATATCATAAGCATAATCACTCTCATCATTAATAGTATGGATAGCACCAATAGTATAGCAATTACCATCATCGCAATGAGTAATAGGAGAAACATCATTTGGGAGGGATACCTTTTTACCTTTGCTTCTACGTATTTTCTTTTGCTTCTTCGCATCATGTGTGGGTTTAACTCTCTTTTTGGAGCTCCTTATTAATGAGATTGGTTGGATAGAAAGCTCTTCCTCGTTACCTGATTCCTCATAAGAAATAATAGGAGGATATTGGGAAGTCTCTTCCCTTTCATCAGTATTCTCTTCATCTTCTATTTGTTTTTTTGTCTTGATGTAATTGTCAATATAAGGATTTTCAATGCAATTCACCGCACAGTACATATAAAATTCCTCTAGATCGAAATCAAGAACTTTATCAAGGGCAAATTTTGGAATATCCTTGGTTATACGTTTCATTTCCCCATAACCTAGAAGCAAACTAAGTTCATTATGATGCACAACGGAAATCAAGTCATCACAATTTTTGGACACGATTAGATCATGAAACAATTTGCATTGGATATTTAAATGACCATGTTCATTGCAAAGTTCACAAGGATGGCTAAGAAAATTTAAATTTTCAGCACAAACGTCTAGCCTTTCTTGCAACCATTTAGTTTCTAAATACTTATGCCTCTTGCAAAATCTATCTTCCCTATTTGGTGTGTAGTTGCAAACTCTATGCACTCCACAAATATTGACATGCTTATAAGAGACCTTTTCATCATGACTAGTGCAATCATCATTAGTACCATGGATATTCAAGGAATTCATACTAACAACATTGCAATCATGCTCATCATTCAAATATTTAGTGCCAAACATTCTAATGCATTCTTCTTCTAACACTTTGGAACAATTATCGGAATCCTTATTTTCATGAAAGACATTAAAAAGATGAAGCATATGTGGTATCCTCAATTCCATTTTTATGATTTTCTTTTATAAACTAAACTAGTGATAAAACAAGAAACAAAAAGATTCGATTGCAAGATCTAAAGATATACATTCAAGCGCTAACCTCCCCGGCAATGGCGCCAGAAAAGAGCTTGATGTCTACTACACAACCTTGTTCTTGTAGACGTTGTTGGGCCTCCAAGTGCGGAGGTTTGTAGGATAGTAGAAAATTTCCCTCAAGTGGATGACCTATGGTTTATCAATCCGTGGGAGGCGTAGGATGAAGATGGTATCTCTCAAACAACCCTGCAACCAAATAACAAAGAGTCTCTTGTGTCCCCAACACACCCAATACAATGGTAAATTGTATAGGTGCACGAGTTCGGCGAAGAGATGGTGATACAAGTGCAATATGGATGGTAGATATACGTTTTTGTAATCTGAAAATATAAAAACAGCAAGGTAGCAAGTGTTAAAAGTGAGCGTAAACGGTATTGCAATGCTAGGAAACAAGGCCTAGGGTTCATACTTTCACTAGTGCAAGTTCTTTCAACAATAATAACATAATTGGATCATATAACTATCCCTCAACATGCAACAAAGAGTCACTCAAAAGTCACTAATAGCGGAGAACAAACGAAGAGATTATTGTAGGGTACGAAACCACCTCAAAGTTATCATTTCTAATCGATCTATTCAAGAGTCTGTAGTAAAATAACACCACTACAAAAAAAGACACATCCGTGACATTTTGGGCCGAACGGATTTTTTCTGTCATACATATGACACTTCTATGACGATAATTGTGACAAAACCCGATGTCATCATAGATGTGGTGGCTCCTACTTCTATGATAAAAAATCATGATAGAAAATGGGCTTTTCGTCCTGGGTGGGCCGGAGACGCAGCTGCATGACATTCTTTGGGCCGTCCATGACGAAAAAAACCATGGTAGAAGCGAGGGGGAGGAAAATTTCGGGGAGTTCCCGATTACCATGGGAGGTCGGGGGCCGAGCGATGCACGTTTCTCTCGTACACGTACGCGCATGTGTGCGAGGCATTGGCTCTAACTGAACCCGAGCGAGGTGTTGGGCTCTAACTGAACCCGAGCGATTGCACTGTAGGCTACGCGTTACTGAACCCGAGCGATCGACCGATGGCTGTTAACTGAACCCGATCGAGCGATTCCTTCGCTACTGCTGCTAACTGAAGCCGATCGATGGGATGAACAGTGAGCGTTGTGGGGGGGTTTGGATGAACAGTGAGCGGTGGCGTTGCCTCTGTATGAACAGGACCCCGTGGTGTGGTGGAGGGCTGGATGAACAGTAGATGGTGGAGGGGTGCCCGTGGAGGGGTGGATGAACAGGACCCCGTGGTGTGGAGGGCTGGATGAACAGTAGACGGTGGAGGGGTGGTTGAACAGG
>NC_041380.1:472551461-472581033 GCF_002162155.2 Triticum dicoccoides
GAGGGCTGGTTGAACAGTAGCCGGTGGAGTAGCGCGCGGTGGAGGCTGGATGAACAGGAGCCCGTGGATGAACAGTCGCAGGTGGAGGCTGGAGGAGGTCGACGGTGGATGAACAGTAGCTCGTGGAGGCTGGAGGGGGTCGACGGTGGAGATGAACAGTATCCCGTGGAGTCCCGTTTTGCGGTACGCCACACCCCTCCTGATGAATAGGACCCCCGTTTCGACCGTAGCGCTCCAACACAAGTCTGTTTCCTCCGTTTTGCGGTACGCCACACCCCTCTTGATCAACAGGACCCCCGTTTCGACCATAGGAGGTCCGTTCCTCTGTTTTGCGATACGCCAGACCCCTCCCGATGAACAGGATCCCGTTTCAAACGTGGTCGGTCGAACACAAGGCCGTTTCCTCCGTTCTGTGGTACGCCAGGCCTCGTTTCCATCGCTTGTTCCGTCCAAGCCCTCTCGATGAACACGACGCATTCCGTTGCCTCCCCATGAACACGACGCATTCCGTTGCCTCCCCATGAACACGACGACGACGATGTTTCTCCGTTCTGACCCAGCCATGTACACGAGCCCTGGCCGTACGTATGCGCGAGTAGGCGTTCGAGACCCCGCCTGTATGTACACATACGTGGCCGTATTTTCTTTCTTGCACCCTGGCCGTTGTACGTACGTGTAAATGCTACGTGCGCGCCTCTACTACGACACGTGCGCGCCTCTACTACGACACGTGCGCACCTCTACATCGACCAGTATGTACGTACACGTTCGCGACCAGAATGACAACGCTACGTATGCTTCGACCGGGTGGGTCCCGACTGTCATGCACTTCCTTGCCTGCGAAGATGTAGCTGGTCGATCCCAGCAGTCAGGGGGCGAATCATTTTTTTTTTGCCCGGACGCACTTCCTTGCATGCGAAGATGTAGCTGGTGGGTCCCAGCAGTCATGGGGAAACGTTTTTTCGCGAAATACGGTGGCCCGTCCGGTGGGTCCTGCTTTCAGGTGGAGGAATAATTATTTTGCACGTAATAAGGAGGCACTTCCTTGCTGCGGCCATGGACCCAGCTGTCAGCCTCTCCATGTACAGTCCACGTCCGACGGAAGCCGTTCCTTGACCATGTTGACCACGCCGTGCCAAGAGTACCAGGGCGGTGGACGATGGTGAGGCCTAGGAAGGGGACGATGCGGAGCTGGGGAAGATATGGCAGTGGATGCCCACGCGTAGAGGAGTACGAGGGTTCACTGGTTCGCTGCGGTGTGAGGCTGCCGTCGCCGCAGAATAACAGGGGGTGTGGGTGAGTAGAGGGATGGCCTGGCCAGCGGTGGGAGAAGTAAGGGGCGGTGAGGCCTCCGCCGCATCACAGCTGGCCATGGGAGGCAGGAGCACGAGGCACGACCGGCGCTGGTTTGGGCGGCTGGAGCAAGAAGACCAGAGGTTGAAGAAGCACTACGGCCGTTGGATGGACATCGTACGGTCACTGGAGCTAGAATCGTGCATACTGACTAAGTTGACAAAGCCCTCCGTCCCCGTCAACTTAGTAGGCCCACAAGTCAGCCTCCCACCAAGGTGGGTCCCAGCTAGCAGGGGGTATTCATTTTTTTGAGCATAATAAGGAGGCACTTCCTTGCGTGCGAAGATATAGCTGGTGGGTCCGAGCTGTCAACGGCGGTAACGTTTTTTTCATGAAATACAGAGACCCTTTCGGTGGGCCCCTGATGTCAGGTGGAGGAATCATTATTTTGCGCGTAATAAGGAGGCATTTCCTTGTGTGTGGATGTGGACCCAGCTGTCGGCCTCTCCACGTACAGTCTACTTCAGATGCATGTCGGTCGTTGACCACGTTGACCAGGCCGCGCCGAGAGCACCAGGGTGGTGGACGACAGCGAGGCCTAGGAAGGAAACGACACGGAGGCATGGAAGACTCAGCAGTTGTTTCCCACGAGGAGGGGAGTACGACTGTACGAGGGTTTACTGGTTCGTCTGCCGTCGCCGGAGAATAACAGCAGGTGTGGGTGAGTAGAGGGATGGCTAGGCCAGCGATGGGAGTATGGTGGGGCGGTGAGGCCTGCGCGGCAACAGAGCCGGCCGCGGGGAGGAGGGAGTAGGCAGTCCCGCCGACGCATGTTTGAGCGGCTGGAGCAGGAAGAGCAGAGATTGAAGAAGCACAAAGGCCGTTGGATGGCCATCCAACAGTCACTGCTTGTGCGTCAACCTTTTTTTAGGAAAGCCTCAAATCTGTGGAAAACAGCATACAACCCATCTGCCATTATTCCTAATAATTTACAGCCCATTTGCTAATTATTAATGTTTTTTTGGAGCCCATATTCTTTTTGTTAGCATTACAGCCCATATTGTGGCCACGGTTAAAAAATTATACGAAATTTTGCATATTTCGGTGCGGTCCGAACTGTTTTTAATCCCGAAATTTCGACTCGCATTCAAACTGATTTTAAAAATAAATGTATATCAATATAAAATCCAACAAATTCTCCACGCATAAAAATTAATGTAATTTCAAATCTCGAAATGAAGAAAAGATATTTGAAACTAATTGTCGGTTTGATGTGTTTTAAAAATCTACAGCTCATTTCTCATTACTGATGGGCCATTTTCTCAGCCAGCCGAATGAAAGCTCTCCTCGTCTTGAAAGATTTGCAGCCCAACAGGCCTGACAAAGCGAATTACTTGGCAAATCACAAAAAAACTGGGCTGTGGCCATGGACCCAGCTGTCAGCCTCTCCACGTACAGTACTCTTCTGATGGAATGTCGTTGACCATGTTGACCATGCCGCGCCGAGAGCACCAAGGCGGTGGACGACAGCGAGGCCTAGGAAGGGGACGATGTGGAGCCGGGGAAGACGCAGCAGTGGATGCCCACGCGGAGAGGAGTATGACGGTTCACTGGTTCGGCTGCGGTGTGAGGCTGTCGTCGCCACAGGGCCTGGCTAGCGGTGGGAGTAGTAGGGGGCGATGAGGCCTCATCGGCAGCAAAGCCGGCCACTGGAGGCAAGAGCAGGCGGTCTCCCCGGCGCTGGTTTGGGCGGCTGGTGCAAGAAGAGTAGCGATTGAAGAAGCAGCATGACCGTTCGACTCAAATCCAACGGTTACTACTGCTAGAATCGTTTGTTGACTAAGTTGACAAGCCCTGCATACGCGTCAACTTAGTAGGCCCACAGGTCAGCCTCCCAACCGGTGCGCCCCAGATGTCAGTGGGAGGAATCATTTTTTCGCGTAATAAGGAGGCAGTTGATTGCGTGCGGCCAGGCTAGCGGAGGGAGTAGGGTGTGCCTGGGAAGCCTGCACGGCATCACAGCGGGCCACAAGAGGAGGGAGCAGGCAGTCCCACCGGCGCTAGTTTTGGCGGCTGGAGCAGGAAGATCAGAGATTGAAGAAGCACGTCGGCAGTTGGATGGACATCCAACACTAACTGATGCTAGAATCATGTGTTCACTGACAAAGCCTTGCGTAAACAAGTCAGCCTCGAAATCCGTGGCGTGTACAGCCCATTTGCTATTATTTTTATAATTTTTACTCATTTTCTAATTCATATGGAATTTATTGCAGCCCGTTTTCCATTTTTAGAATTGCTGGCCATTTTCTGGTCAGTACCAGGGTCAAAAAATTAACTAAATATGTGGGAAATTTTGAAAATTCGCAATTTTTTGCCGGGGAATGAAATATTCTTAATCCAAAAATTAATAGCCATACTAAAACAAATTTAAAAATAAATTAGTACTATGTCATGTTAAATCCAATGAAATACGTATAAGATATCAGTGAAGAACAAAAACAAAAAAAGAAACTTATATCCCATTTGCTATAATTTTTTTTGGAATTTTCAACCCCTTTTGATATTACTTTTAACAGACATTGACCATACTCTTAAGCCAGGCCGGAATGCATCCCTCCTCGTCTTGAAAGATTTGCAGCCCAGTAATTCGGAGAAAACAAATAGGCCTAGCTTGGGTATTCTTCAAAAAGAAATACTGGGCTACCTATTTTCCCAAAGAACTGGTGCATGAGCATTTAGCTTTATTTATTTATTTATTTATTTATTTATTTATTTATTTACTTATTTATGTTTAGGGGACCATGAGCATGTACCTGGGCCGGATTCATGTGAGAGCCTCCCTTCCAGTTAATTATGGGCTTCTCTATTGGGCCTTCATCAGTGGGCTGCATGTTATCAACAAGTGGAAAATGTGTTCCGAGTTTCAAAAAAAATGTGTTCCGTACGATAAATAGTATGCGCTACGTACGGTACGGGGCACTAAAGGATCGAACCGTGCAATGACTTCCAAAACATTGTGTTTTTCGTTCTAACAACACATTTATTCAACCAACAGACGAAATATACTATTGATTGTACATTGAAAACAGCAGCAGCAGCAACCAGGGCTGGGGGTGCAACAGAAGCAGTAAGCAGGCCAGAAGAGTGAAGACGCAGCTCTCTCTTCCAAACCAAACATCAGCCATCATTACAAAAGGGCTACCAAAAAAGAACAAGTGTATGCATCAAACTAAATAAAGATCCTACTACACGAAGTGTACGCATCTAACTAACTGGCTCAGTTAGACGTTACTATTTATTAAGCTGTGGAGACTGACTGACGGCTTGAACCAGATGGGTGCCCGACGGGGGAAACTCCATCCAGCAGGTCGAAGTCTGATACTTGCGACCCTCTCTCCTACTTTGGGCTACAGAGCGTGGCGGCACATATCAGGGTATGGTGCATGCAGAGACGCATGGTACGCTATGTACACACAGTTTTGCCTGATGAACGAAACCGCGATGCCATCATGATCCTTGCCGTCAGTTATCTCCTGGTTAATCGCATAATTCAGTCCGACAAATAGAGAGCATGTACCAAGGCTACTTACCAGCCTCCAGTCAAAAATTCCTGAAGGCCCAGAGAAGCTGGGATCGTGATCAAAGACCTTGAAGTGGCTGTGATTGTATTCCGCGAAACAACACGTCCGGTACATGCAAACGATCATCAATCTTTCGCAGTCGTCTGATCGAGCCAGGAACCACCTGCAACTGCCATGCCGCTTTTCTTTGAAAGGTTCTAGGATTAGGAAGGGTAGGGACACCAGGCGGCCTACAACATCATATCAAGTTGGAGTCAAATAAAAAAGGGCTCTTGGTTTAGTCAATCTTAAGAACAGCATGTTATGAGCATGAATATTTTTTCAGCAAATGTTGACAGTAATATAAGCAAGCCATCATGATATCATAGGAAAGTAACATACTGCTGTAACAGCCGTTTGTAGCGATGACTGGAGTAGGCCAGCAATACGTCCAGCCATAGAAGGAGTCGACAGCGTAAATGAAGCCCTTGTGTTCAATGGCGTCAGAGAACCATGGAGGATGTATGATCTAGCGATGGACGTGCAGATTTATCCACTTACCGCGGTGACCTGTCAGATAGGAGAGACCTTGGTTGAAGAATGCAATTAGCCTGAAGTCTTTATAATTCACAGATCTTGTGGGAACTTGGCAGATTACAACCTTGAGCAAATCAAACTTGGTATCATGTTGGCTACTGTAAGATTCCGAGTATTCTGGGCCGCGGTGCCAAAGCAGTGCAGTGTTAATCGAAGGAAGGGGATCAATCGCCGGGTGTAGACCTCCACGAGCATCCAGCTGCCGCGACCATCGACGAGCACCATCCAAGACATGTTCATGCCGACCCAGTACATACCATTAATGTAGTTGAGGATGACGAGGATCGGATCGCAATCAAGGGGGTTGATGCTCGTCACCCTACGATCGTTATGCTGCATGACACGCCGTTTCTGAAGATCAGGCGGCATCAGCAGGCAAGGAGCTAGCTTAAAAGCTCTGGCCTAAGGGCTTTGAGTATACGGTACAGCCCCGGTGAGCACACGGCGAGCGGCATGGTACTGAGATTGTCCACACGCGAAACAATGAGCTTGATTACCTCTGTGGGGAGCGAATTCCAGCCACTCTTTCGGCGGACGCTGCTTGGTTTTGCCATTGTTAGTGCTTGGATTTCGGACGAGGGGGGAGGCGCCTTAGCGGGGATGGAAGATTGCATGAGATTATGTGCGGACAAAGATGGAGAAGCGAATATGTGTTGCGGGAAGTGGACAGGTGATGATGACTACAACATGCCGCTTGACTTACGAGACACATACCAGCAGCGTAGGGTCATGTCGATGCCAGACAACTTGCTTGAGTGATCACAGTACTGGTACTCCCTACAATGCTATGCCCTAACTTGCTTGAGTAGAGTAGTAGAGTAGGACTCTGCTCTACTACTAGCACCGGAGGAGTAGTATATTCTAATCTAAAATAGTTACAAACTTCAATGCCCGAGCATGAACGACTACGAACCGTGCTCAAAGACCGTGTCTACGTGGTGTTTGGACATGGGCGACAACCTCAACACCAACGGTGCAGCTCTCGTTGCACCGTATGTGTTTCTGTCCTTCCTGTTCGAAATCATGGTAAAATTCATGTTTCTACTCTGTATCCTACTACTATGCTAGTCCACGTGATTAGTTGTGAACGACGAATTCTTCCCCGACCTCGGCAACCTCATCCTCGACGACATGGGCAACAACGTCAATACCGGCAACCAGTGAGATACAGGGTGTAGGAAGCGGTTTGGGAATTTGCATGCCTTTCCAACCAGTGAGATACTCCATACAAAGTACGACAAAGAAATAACCACAGAGAAGGAAGCTAAAAGTAAACAATCAAACGAGCATTTTTGCTTTTGTTTTGCATTGAATCGTTTCACAAGCTTGACTAGTGTTGTTTTCTAATTTTACAAAAAACCGCATCGTAATGTTAAAACGTGCATTTGCACGTACATAAGTAATAGTAGTACTCCCTCCGTCTAGGTGTATAAGTATTCCCTCCCTCTTGGTCACGGTGCACAACCGAAGATGAATTATTGACCTAGACGGAGGGAGTAGCACAGTCTGCAAGCATATATCGAGAGAGACGTGTAGTGCGATAGTGGAAAAAATTACTCGTATATGAGACCAGGTCTCACGGTTAGCAGGTGAGACCCGTCCTGATGGATGACACGTGGATTTTAAGTGGGGGGTGGGTATGCTTTGTGATTTGTGAATGCCACGTGTCATCCATCAGGATGGGTCTCGCGTGAGACCTGGTCTCATAGAATTCTTTTCCTGCGATAGTATATAGTAAAATTTTTGCTATATGCACGTACTTGCAAAATGCGTACGAATACACAAGGTTTCCAAACTTTCCCTTTTACATACTTAATTAAGGACGCTAAAAAATTCTTGAACGTTCGAGATTTATCATTTGCGTCCCAAAACTAATGAGATCGCCTTACAAAACAAAAATTATACTCCTCCTAAAAGCCATGGCGCTCGCAGGAGCGCTTGCAGCGCGCCACAAGTGCCCTGGTGCGCGGCTGTTTCCCAGCGCACTGACACAACGCCTCTTCCTCAGCCTCGCAACTCGCGAGGTGTTGATTGGCGGCTTGCCGGCGGGCGAGCACGATCTCACCGGTGTGGTGATCCGGCGCCAGCAGGTACTCCTCCTCGCTGGAAGCGTGCACCCGGTCCATGTACCGCCAAGCGTAGATGAGGCGATTGGGCCCGACTGCACTCAGGGCGTCGGCACGGGCGTCCTCCGCCACCCTCACGGCCCTCGCACGAGCCTTCTGCCAAAGAGCCAATTGCCTGACTCTCTCGGACGCGACATAGGCCTCCCAGGCAGCTTGTTCCGCGGTGCGCTTCTCTTCCTCGGCCTTCTTCTCCGCCTCTATTTTGGCGCGCTCTGCTGGAGGCAAAGCCTCCCACAAGGCGACTTCCATTTCTTTCCAAAGCTCCTTAAGGCTGGGGGGCTTGGCGGGCGGTGCGACGTTCTCCTTGTAGCAGGGAGCCGACACGTCCTCCGGCGTGCGTGCTGGCGAGATTGGGAACACCGACGCGTCCACCTCGACGCGTCGCGGCGAGGAGCGGAACATCGACGCGTCCTCCTCGACTGGTGGCGGCGAGGAACGGAACGGCAACGCGTCACGTAGCGGCGAGGAGCAGAACACCGACGCGTCCTCCTCGACTAGTGGCGGCGAGGAACGGAACGGCGACGCGTGACTGTCCGTGTGGTGCAGCGAGGGGCTCTTAGGGCTTGGGAGGGGAGATGCCATGGTGGTCGACGTGAGAGGGAGGGGGAGGAGATAGCGATGAACGTGAACGTGAGGGGGAGGAGATAGTGATGTCGTGGGAGGCGCAGTATTTATAGCGAGCAATGGCACACCTACGTAAGATATGGACTGAGCTGCACTGACTTAACTGCCGGTCCAGTTGCGTCACTGACATGTGGGCCAGACCCCTGTTGGGCCCATATGTCAGTGACCGTATGCACTTGCAGTTAAGTAACAGCTACGTGGGCATATTCGTTGGAGTAAATTACGGGGGAGCAAAGGGATGGAAATATTGCTGGTCACAATGGATTGGACAAGCGTGGGGGGAGGAGAGTCATGCATGCAGATTTTTTCACACGGGGTGGAGTGGTGGGACCGCCGGAGGGAGAAGGAGAGTTTGGCAGGCATATTGTTTCACACATGGAGAGGAAAAAATTTGGAGACGAACGGGCTTCCTGCAGGTATGGGGAACGGTGCATAATAAGTCATCTTGCATGTCGGGCTAGGTATAGTCTCAAGTCATTAAAAACAAACACGCCCCACACATGTTCATATTTCAAGGTGCACTAAATTATTGCATGCGATGATTAAGGCTGGCCATAATGGTGGTATCTTAGCTGGTATCATGCACACGGGAATAGCAAACATGCTGATGTGGCAAAGAATTAAAGAAGAGAGGGGGTTTAGAGTAACTAGAGTTCATGCATGCATTGGTAAACACATTTTTTTGTGGAGAACGACGGCACTAGTTGAGTACTTTTGCAGACTTCAAAAACTATTCCACAATGTGTCAACATTCACAATGTCAAATCAATATTTTTACACTCATTATAAAACGTAGTTCTTATTCTAGTACTAGTTGAGTACTCATTATAATCAGTACTCTCATCGTCTAGGTGAGCAAGTCATCTTAGATTGTGCACTGTGACCAAGGAGGAGGGGAAAATGAGAGATCTTAATGTTTATAATCAGTACCCCCTCCGTGTAGGTGAGCAAGTCATCTTAGATTGTGCACTGTCACCAAGGAGGAGGGGAAAACGAGAGATCTTAATGTTTATTTGCTAATTAATAGCATTGCATGCAATGAACTAACCACTGCATGTCGTGTTTGGTAGTCTCAAGTCATTAAAAGCATGCACACCCACATCTCCTATTGGTTGATATGTCAAGAAACAAGAAACGAGATAGAAGTTAATGCACCGCGCCTAAGTGTTTTGGGAGTATTGTAGATATTGATATTTTTAGTATAAATTTGGTCGTGCGATTTCATTGATGCCTGTCAAAGCGTTGACATGTCTGCTATGCGTGACCTGAAGATGAAAGTGTTGAGCATCTCGAAGTTGATCAACAATCTTCAATTGTCGAAGATTAGTCGTTCGGCCAATAAGGTGGCACACTTAATTGCTAAATATAGCTTTGACAATAGATTAGATGGTATTCTTGTAAATAACGTACCGCCTTGTGTGGTGAATATTGTATCGAATGAGTGTACTGGTGTGGCTGGTTAATTAATATAAGGTGGTGTTCAAAAAAAGTATAAATTTGGTCAAACACTTTGCAAACGGTTGACGGGAGTAAAAAGGACCAGAGGGAGTATCATGCATGCGGAGTAGGCAAAAAAATTGCTTGTCTAAAAAAAGGCAAAAAAAATTGCTCATTATAGTCGGTCGAAGTCTCAGAGGGCGCGACCGCGCGAGGGAGGTGAAGGTCGTGGGAGGCGCGATGTTTGACGGAATTAAGTGAAGTTACATCCACGCGCTGGCATGGGTGCAAACAGGCAGAAGCTATACCGTCAGGCCTACGATATGGGTCTAGTAGACATGACATCTAGTGGGTCCCGCATAGTTCTCGAGAACTCTTTGGGGGCTTGCAGCCGTTTATCCACCGGGCAAGCCAGCAACCCCATGCCGTTCGCACGCCCTACTCGTCCCCGTCTTCTACCTTACAACAGTTCGCTCCCAGTCGTCCCATCCTTTCACAGTAGTTCGCTCCCAGTTTTTTTTTGTGGGGTACAACAGTTCAACTTCTCCTAACCCTCCTCCAAAATCCATGGCCTCCCAAATCTCCATGGTCGCCGCTGAGTACTAGGTTAGAGCCATCACCGGCGATCAGTTCATCGTCATCTACACACGTGGATCCGAGATGGTGAAAGCATGGCTTGCTCGCTTCCTACGCATGTTCAACAGTTCAACGGATGAGTGGGTCGCTGGGCTAGATGTTGAGTACACCACAGTCTTGGGACGAGAGAAGGATCTAAAGGACGAAGAGAGGAAGAAGCCCGCCGTGATCTAGGTTTGCGTACATAACGTTTGCTTGGTCTACCACATATGCCATGCCGACGTTGAGTGCCAGGATTTTAAGAACTTCCTCAAGGACAAAAGAGTGAAATTCGTTACTACAGGCTTTAAGAACGACAGTGACGTCCTGCGTCGGATAGGTCTTGTTGTAGGCCAGCCCTTCGATCTCCAGATGGCAAGCCTGGTGTCCTCCTCTCAACCTTCAATGCTGACCCTGGCAGCAGCCATGATTGATCCTTCGTATGCTAAACTGAAGAAACCTCATCACGAGTTTCATCATGCATGGGACTCGAAGACATTAGATGAAGATCACATCCTGTGCATAGCAATGGATGCCTACCTTTGTTTAAATATCTACAAGGGTTGGATGAAGAAGCAGAGCCCAGTGTCCGGTTCAAGCAAAGAAATGTCGGTGAAGAGGAAGAGGAAGAGGGACGAGGACGAAGTCGAGGACGTGGACTCGGACTCCAAGTAGGTGGCAGTGCCGTCGCTCATGCTGGTTCTACTACAGTGTCAAGCGGACTAGTTGCTTATTAGTTTATTTTCAAGGGTGTGTTGTGCTGAGGCCCTAGCAGAACTATGGGGCTGTTTGGATTGTGACTATCTTTGCCATATGTTGCCACATGATTTTTGTCACATTTGTCACACTTGCCTTACTTGAGTTGCTCAAATTGTTAGCCGTACTTTGGCTTGCCTAAGGGAATCTTGCCACACTTTTTGTGTCTATGACATGTGGGGTTCACTGCTCATAAAAAATTCCTTGTCTCAAGTGTGGCTAGAACCAAACACCTACCTAACTTGGTCAAACTTGCCTAAGGTTAGGTGTGGCAAAGTGTGGCAAAGTGTGGCTAGGAAACAAACAACCCCTATGTTTATGTTCTTTCTCGTTATTTGAACTCTTTAGTACGTACAGTAGTACTAGTACTATATCTTACTACTGTTCTTCTTGCAGTTGGTACTACTGCTCGTATCTTCGTGTTCCTACTGTACTTAATACGTTCGTACTAGTAGTATAATTTGGGTCAGTCGATTTGTGAAAGAAGTTCGATGGAGCGAAGGAAGAAGACGGCAGAAGAGGTGGAAGAAGCCCTTCCAGCCATCCATGTTGCATCAAACGGCTCACATGAGTCGACTGACCCAAATTTCTCCTTCAGATTGCAGGATCCACGTGGCATTCAAGGTCTCGAAGGTAGATTCCGCGTCCGCGCCCGGTTTGCGGGCTCGACGCGCGCGCGACTGGCTTCCACCGCGACAGCCACCATGTGCACCTCCTCCGCGCGGGCGGAGACGACAATGACACGCTAGTTCCTCCTCGCTGGCGTGCTGGAGCACGTGCTCGTCCTCCGCTCCATACGCTGCGTGCATAGACGCGGCTCCACCAGCTGCTCGCGTGCTTGGCAGCGTGGCGGCATCACGAGGAGGGACTGTAGACGATGTGAGCGGGCGAGCCTTCGGCTTCATGGCACAGGGATGGCGGCGACACGACGGTGATGGGCGAGAAATTGTTGGCCGGAGCAGGCAGGCGCCGGCATGCGCAACGGCAGCGGCGGCATATTGATGAGTGCGCGTGTGGGAGCTTACTTTAGTTTTATATATAAGGTTGGTCAAACTTAAAAGAAAACCGTACTAGTACACGTAAACATTAGACTTAGGCAGCGCTTTTATTAGTTACTAGCTTATGTTCTTGCCCATTGTGACCAGCCTTAGTACCACGGCCACGATACGGAATCATGTGCAAGCGCGTGAACCGCGGCCGCGCGGTCGATCGAATAGTGCGTCACTGTGTCGCGCTCGAAGGACATCCACCGAACCTTTGTGTGTGTGAAAACAATCCTCGAATATTACTCAACTTTTTTTCCTGTGAAAGTTCTTGACGCTGCAATATTTCCATATATTTGAATTTAGCTCCAGTTCGTGGTTATTTGGATTTGGACGTTTTAGGTGCGCCCTAGTTTTTTTAATACTGATTTTGTGTGTGTGACTGAGAGAGAACGTGTGTATGTGTCCATATGTGTGTTGTGGCGGAAGGGCAATGTGGAGACGGTGTGCGTGTGATACAGACATAGAGAGGTGTGAATGTGCAAATGATCGTGCATGAGTGAGACATAGACAAATGCCGATATGTTGTGTATACATGAGAGAACGGTCTTCTAGTTTACTTGGGTGTGTGTGTGAGAGGGAGAGGGAGAGAGAGAGACAGAGAGACGAGCATCCGTAACACAACAGCCATCTCTCTCGATTCGTACGTCCCTCGCATGGTCGCATCCAACACATGCATCAACGCGCACATTTTGACACCCTCACCCGGCCCCTGCCCACCTCAAGGCCCGCACAATCTCTTTGTGAATACCCATTTCTCTCCTTAGGTTTGTTTTCTCTCAATATCTGACACACACACACACACACACACACACACACACACACAGAGAGAGAGAGAGAGACACGCAGCACAACACACACACACACTCCCCCGAGCACACAATTCATCCCCATCCAAGGTTATACGGCGACCACTCTCGCTTGTGCTTCTTTGCACCCCAACATGCACAACACCTCAATCTTCAAAGAGAGCAACGAGCAGATCGAAGACGACGACCACACCGCGCTAGAGAATGCGGGGTCATTTGGAAGCAGGGTGATGTGACGACGGCTGACTGACTCCTCCCCCCACCCTCTCTCTCTCTCTCTCTCTTGCACAAAATTACCAATCCCTCTCTCCCCCGCACAAAATTGTCAATCCCTCAACCCACGAGATCCTTCCCCTCTCGTCCATGTTTTTCCTGCTCTCTTATCAAACATGTTGTCTCTTCTCCTTCCACGTATACAGAATCCAGATGCACACACATCTCATGTATATTACATGTATGCATCTTTCTCACTGACCTAACTTCTTCCTCTCTCTTTCTCTCTCTATCTCTCTCTCTGTCTCGTTAGGTTTGTCTCCTACTCTCTCATCCACATACATACAATCTTTCCCTCCCTATCTGCTCCATCTTCAAAAGCTCTCTCTACATGTTTCATTCACACATTGGGATATGTCAAAATGTTGCTTCTATAATGGCTGATGTAGAGTTATGGTTGTTCTTGTTGCATCCTACAAAGTAATAACTATGAAATGCATTTAGATTCTCATTTGACTGGGATTATGTGAGTTTGAGCATGTTGTGAAGTACTATAGACCTTGTATACATCTTGGGATTCGACAATGATTGTAACTATTGAATTGTATAGACCATTACATTCGAAGTCAATAGCCTAATACATTTATTTCACAATTTCAACAAATGATTAGTTCACTACAAACTAAGAAAACAAATGTGTACTCCCTCCGTTTTTATTTTAAGTCCGCGTATTAGCATTTGTCAAAGTCAAGTTTTGTAAACTCTCAGAAAGCTTATAACAAAAAATATTAACATATACAATAACAAATAAATACCATTAGATTCATTATTGAATGTGCTTTCACATCATACATATTTGTTATGGTAAATGTTTACATTTTTCTATAAACTTGGTCAAACTTTAGGAAGTTTGACTTCGGTCAAACCTAATATGCAGAGTTTACTACTACTACTCGCTAGTTGCTTAGCCGAATCACTCAACACGCCACACGGGGAGTCCAGTGTCACAAAATTTTGAGGTCGGTGGGAAAATCTCCCGCGACCCTGATTCGAGCAGTGGGAAGTTACCATCATAGCCTTCAGAATAGGCCTACGGATGACGCTTGGTAGGGGGCTATTTTCGTAACTTCAGGTTCACCCTACCCAGCCAACCCCACCCCGGCACCCAGAGTAGTACACCTGAATACTCCCCAATTTCTATCCCCACCGCAAAATATACTTCTCCACGGCACCGCAGCCTTCGTGCTCCTCCCCTTTACATCGGCGCACTCGTCCACCGCAGCGCATCTGCCTAATCGATGACCTCGTATGCCGCACTCGAGCCGGTCCACCTTTGTCGTCGTACACGGAGCCTCTTCCCCGGCATCGTCTTCCATGGTCTCGTATCTGCTTCCCGGAAGCCAACGCCAAGCGTAGAAGTACCACCGTCGTGGACAATGAACTGACTCCCGTTGCCGACCATGACTCACAGAGGCCGCCGCGACCAGCATTCTCCTCCTCGATTGGTAATGTGTGTATTGAATCACTTAGAAGTACATGTGCAGTTCCAATTTTGTTCATACCTACCCTTCAAATTTCCTGGGTGCTATTGTTCCCGTAAAAGTAATTGGTTATAGCCTCCATTGTCCAACAGAATATCAGCTTGTAATTGTGCGTCGCTCCTGTATCGCGATGTGCTTGGGTAGGTTTTTCATCTGCAACCAGTAGTGTGGCAAATGATGGAAAGGTTTTTAGAACTAGCAAAATTTCCCATCCATTGCACGCATCAAGATGCATTTGTATGAGTAGTTTATCTTGTTGGAGATGCTCTAACATGGCAGACGAGTGCTTTAATGTTGCCCACAAGATGCGCGAGTATTACTAGTAGTATATTTTTCTTGCCATGTTGAGATTTTAAAACCACGAGTGCGAACATGCAGAGGAGCAATGAAGATCAAACACAGGATATTCGGGACATCTTCAAGGAGCGTGGCAAGTTAAAGAGGAGCTGCACCGAACCTGTAAAACGAGCTTTGGTAAGTAACACCCTTTCAATTACTTCTGTGTAGCCTAGTGTTCTTCGATGTGTATATGTTGTAGTTTCTGTTTCTCTTAAGCGTGGTGTTCTTTGATGTGTAATAAGAAGAGTCTTAATCGTCCTAATGCTTTCGTTTTTAGCTTGATGTAGGAAGTGGGTGTTCTCACCTTGTAGTCTGTTTTTATTTATTTATTCCTTTTGAATTCACTTCTCCAAGTTCTGTTTATCTGGCTTCTACTAAATGGATCTAGGTTGCTCTGAGTATTGATCTAAAAAAGAAGTAACTTCATGTCAGGATGCAGTTCCTGTGAGGAGGGAAGTATGGTCAACCTCGAGATCATGTTTCCAAAATGAGGCTGGATTACACACAAGGTGCCAGTTCCCTAATGATGTTGGATTAGACACAAGGTGCAAATTCCCAGATGATGTTGGATTACACACAAGCCAGGTGGAGTCGTCAGCTGTTCGTGTCCTCGTGGCATTAGTAAAGGCTGAAAGAAAGCATGCAGCAGCCCTTGAGAATGTAGCTGAGTTCCTGAAGAAGCAAAAAGAGCAATCAGATGCTCTCTTCACCAAAGCCAAAGAAGAGATGGAAGAAGCCAGAAATAAGCTAGCAGAGGTAGAGCAGGCTAGGCGTCTCCTGCTATCTAAAAATGTTGTCAATACAAAATTTCCTTCATAATAGCTAGGTTCAAATGTTTATCCAGTCAGCATGCCTGTTGTGATGTCCATGCATCTACTGATGTGGCACAAAATGTTTTTTCAGGTCATGTAATAACAGCAATTACTTTCCAAACAATAACAGACGAAGCATTGGACATGGTATAGTTCACGCGCAAGCCCGACATTCCAAGTTCAACTTCCACATCAAACTATGTTCACAGATATCTGCACATTCATAAATAATGTCCACAACCATGATCACTTCAAAGCCAAAAAATGTGAGGAGAGTTCTAAATAAAGAAAATCCTCTACTAGTTCCTGCTACCAGTGCGAGCACAACAAGTCAAGACCATGCGTAAATTAATTATATTGTAGTCATTTTTGTGTTCTAAAATGCCTGTCGGCTTGTGGAAGAACGTGTTGCCGGCACACGCGCGGATTCAATGAAGGCAGGCGGGGCAGTCTTAAGCTGGTTGCACGCGGCGAGGAGGCGTGCTCAGCCAGGCCTGCAGCGAGTGCGGCCCTCTTGTCCGTCGCGCCGGTTCAATGCCTGCGCTATGAGAGGTTGCGTTTGTGTCAGAGCAATCACTCCCTCCAGTCCTTTTTTGTTTGGGTATAACAAAATCTCGTTTTCCATTCACATTTTAGTGGTAGGAGTTGTGCGTGTGTGTCTGTGAGAGAGAGAGAGGAGATGGTAGTCGGGGTTGTCTGATCGGTAAACAAATGAATAATGTCAGTCTGGGATGGAGACGAAAAGGAGACCGCAACAAATGTTGTGTCTACAGGAGAGATAGAGAGAGTAATTTTAGTGGTATGAGTCATATGTAGAGACATATAGGGTGTGTGAGAGAATCCCATAGAGAGAAAGACAAAGTGAAAGACGAGTGGAGACTGTGTGTTTGGCGGTGAAAAAGAAAGCTTAGGTACCGAGTGATACCAGAGAATAGTAGAGACGTGAGAGATATGAAAACCATGTAATTTATAATGATAGGGAGAGTGTGACACTTCTCAAGGGAGACATCGAGAGACCATGTTTGCGAGGATAGGAGCAACATGAAGTGAGTGTGCGAGTGAGCTGGAGAAAAGAGAGTGATAGCTACCTGAAGGAGCATGCATGCGAGAGAGATGGGCGTGAAAGGAGTGAACAAAAAAGTGATTCAAATATTTGAATTTGAGATGATGATACATGTAATCCATACTCGAACCAAAATTGATCTATCAAACATGCATACTCATATGAATTCACGCACATCTATGTTATTTAATATGTAGATATTACTGATCCATACATTTTAGTAAAACATAATTTGGTTAAAAAAATTGAATTCAACCTTAAGATTTCGAGATCGTTGTATTTGTAGATCATATTATACATATAAAGGAGCAGAATTCTTTGTTGTGCTTTTAAAAGTATATATATATATATATAAAAAAAATGATGTATATAGAATGTAATTCCAATTGAAAATGGATCCCGCCCAAAAAAATAGAATACAAATGGGATTCGAGTTGAGTTGGCACGGTAAACGTGCACTCTGCAAAATTTGAATGAAGCGGGGAAAGTCACAGTAACCACCCGAAACCAAAATCTGCGAGATGGAAATCACTACTGCCTATCCATGCCATGCAAAGCCTATATGCTGGATTTTTATAGGTTTCGATAGGGGTAGGTTTGTAATTTCACCAAAACGTGACGTAACCGCCTCTCACCCGACACGGTGGGCGCCAAAACACAGTGTGTCCTCGGCCGAAATCGACTCCCTCCCCGATTCATATTCATACACGGTGGGCGCCAAAAACAAACTCTCATCGGCAAATATTCGGTGTATGCGAGATTACCGTCCTATCCCCGACCGACTAGTGTTGCTGTGATGTAGTAGAAATTTGAAACGGGGGCTAAGTTTGTAAATTTCCTCGCATTTGAGACAAGCGCGCCCTGAATACATGCTTCCCCCCTTCCTCTGTACCTCCCTTTTCCCCATTCGTACTCCGTGGGCGCCAAAACACCCTCTCCACCCCACCCTCCTCCGTCCACCACCATCCGCCACCCCATCCACCGTCGTCCTCCTCCACCATGCCGGAGCTGATACCCCGACGCCGCTGTCCATTACAAGAGATCGACCTCTCTCATCCACGGCTTCGGACCGGGATCCTTGCATCCCGTCCTCTCGCTTCATCCCCGCCGCCGTCCACCTTGCCGGCGCCGCTCCTACGACCGTCTCGTCCACCGCGCCCCGCCGCCACCGTCTACCCTCCTAGATCTGCTTCCACACCGCCAACAGCCATCGCTACCGTAGCACCGTCAAATTCTCAGCAAATGCCTACACGGCGCCGCACCAGAGGAGGTACTCTTTCTTATCTACTCAACTTATTTTCACAGCAAGAAAATAGATCGCCACTGCTTTACTCTGACTTCTTGTCTTGGTTGCGAAGTTGCCTTTGTCCGGTTTGCACCTTCAGATCCACCATGGCACGCTCAACACCATACTCGCAATGCTTATGGTTTTCCCCTTCTATATTACACACTAGTTAAATCACAGTAGACTAAATTTCAAAATTGGGTCAGTCGATTTTTCAGAGCTCGCCGGAGTTTGCCGGTGCGATTGAAGGGGCTCGGGTGGCTGCGGGGCCTCGAAGAACGAAGAAAACTCGACGCGGGTGGGGGTTGGGGTAGGGGTGGTGGGTGGGGGTGGAGGAGGAACACAGGCGGTGGGGGCCGGTGGTCCGGCCGGCGGCCCGTGCGGTGTTCTGTATGGGAAGAATCAGAGACGAGGAAGAAGAAGGGTTAGGAGACATAGGATCTTCATCCAACCGCCTGAAATGGTCGAGAGACAACTAGGAGTTGCATTCTTAATGCGCTCTGGTTCATCATGTGTGGGCACTGCGCAACCAACATTTTATTATCCAAAATCTGCTTGCTCTTCTTTACCATGTTCCTCTTCCGTTCTTCTTTAATATGTACTCTCTCCGTTCCTAAATACAAGTCTTTGTATAGATTCCACCATGGACTACATATGGAGCAAAATGAGTGAATCTACACTCTAAAATGTACCTGGATACATCTGTATGTGATCCATAGTGGAAATCTCTACCAAGACTTATATTTTGCAATGGAGGGAGTATGATAGTAGTACAGTATGTTCCTTGTACTGAAGATGAGCAGGGACATTTGCAGTGTAGAGGTCTATACGGTCGGTTGTGATGGACACTTTGAGCCTCTTTGATTCGTAGGATCTTGTAAACATAGGAATAGGATCTGTAGTGGCCTGCCCACTTGAATCCTATAAGAATAGTAAGGAAATGCGGGGAGCTGTGTCACCTTTGAGAGTTACATTGATATTAACAGTACCGCACCTTCACTTGAAGAGAGTTGGTATCCGAAGCCTTTCTAGTCGTACCGGCAATACTAGCGCATATATTCCAGCAAGTTCCACTTTGCTGATTTTACTCTGATGCTTAAGGTTTTCCCGTTATATCTACACTATGATCTATGTAGCTACTTTGTGTCGCACTAGCAGCAGTCCACTCTTGAAGCTAAACACTGCAATGACTTACAAAATTGGGACCAAGGCATTGAGTGCCATTCTGGATGCAATGAAACTCATACGCTCCCCACCTGTTGATTCTTGTTCAGAATATCATCCTAATGACTATTCTTACCTCGAGGAGTCAAAGGCAGATGGCTTGTCCTGTTCACCCATCAAGGTGCTTGTTCTAATTTGGCAATGTTTAATTGATTGCGGGTATCTTGCATATGTTGTCTTGCATTTCTTCTACTTTGTTGCACCGCCATCTGCTTAGTTTACTCATCATATATGTCGAGATTCCATGCCCATCCATTATCAATACATATTCCATCTGTCATCATACCATGTTTTTCCACTCAAATGATGTTCTTGTGCATCAGACATCAAAAAGGAAGAGGGTGATTGCCGAACCTGAAGGAGCACCAGCAAAGTCCTTGAAAAACGTGGTGGTGTCGGAGAAATCAGACAGCACCCCACTTATATTGGTTGTACAACCAGTGACACAAAACGTAGGACCGACTCCAGCAGACTGTACCCATACTTCACTGGCCACACCACTAGCCCCACCACACAAGACCTGCACCCCAGCAAAAGGTATACCGATTTCATTTGCCATAGCACCAGCTGTACCACAGAAAAATCCCACTCCAGCAAGAAGTACAGCAAGTCCACCAGCCAAAGACCTATCCCAACTGCAGAGACGGCCAATTCCTGTAGATCGGAACCTCATTCCATTTATTCCCAGTTTAAAAGATAATGCTTTCAATGTTGTTAGGGACTACATGCATGTATTCCCATCATGGGAAGATTATTGTGAAGACAAACACCATTTTCACATCTTCCTGTCCAACTTACGTGTAAGTGCTATTATTCATGGCTATTATTTTCCTGTTTTCTGCTGATTGAACGCATCAATGATTTACATTACATTGTTGTAACTAGGTGAGGGTGAATCTGGATAGTCATGATGAGCAAAGCTTGCTTGTGCTTTTCAAGGAAGCATTGCAGCAGTATCGGTGTTACCTGAGGAAATCACACTTTGATGGCAAGTCTATAAACGAATTCCTGGTGAAGTCTCATGTGCTAAATTTAGAAGACATTGAATGGAAAAACCTTGTTATGCAGTGGTCTCGTTCCCAGGATGAGGTACTATCTATGAAATCACATGACAATTTGAACTTCCACTTTTTCGTATGTGCCTTACGGATCTTTTTTGCAGGAAATCTGCTCGAAGAAGAATTCTGGTTTGACAAGAATGACATGATATCTCAAATATGTTGCCCGCTGCTTTGCTCTTGTTAGTACCTGTTGTCCTATATCACTGTACTTGCAGACATACCTGGTTCATTATGTGACAGCAGTATGCATGATAGCTTGCTTATCAATTGTTCGCTCCAAATTATCTGATCTGTATGAATGGTTACATTAGTGTAGAATATATCCAATGCCAATGTTTTTTAGCTCTGCATTGTTCTTGTAAGTACATGTTGTCCTTTATCAGTGTACTTATAATGACAGGTAGTTGTTCATGTACCATCACTCTGCAGCTTATTTTCCTTTGCCCTCCATTTTCTACACATCAGATCTATATTTACTCTTACCATAAGGTTGGTACTGAAGAAGTTTAGCTGTGCATTCTCTTGGTTGTACCTTTTGCATGTATCGCTGCACTTACATTTATAGCTACTTGGTTATGTAGCATCACTCTTCATCTTATCTTAAATATTCTCCATTTTTTCGTATATTATCACATCTATATTTACTCTTAACAAAATGTAGAATAAAGGCAATGCTTTTGAAGAATATTCTGTGGTAAACTTCTTGAATTGCCCCCCCATCAGCATGGACAAGGCCTTTATAGAGCCTGTCTTCACCAATAATGTAAGTTTGTCCATCTCAGGCCTTCAAACTTTGTTGTATATATTTGGTTAGGCATGACTGCAACAGCTGTTTATTTTTGGTGTTTGCATCGAATTGCTTGTTTAAAGTTTATTATATGTAGTTCATAAACAAAAGTTCGTCCTTTCTCAATTTAAGTTTTCATTTGTACAACCAAGTTCCTTCTTCATACCATGTAAATTAAAATATACAGAGCAAGTGATCTTCTTTTGCACTGCATGTATGCTTCTGTTCTTCATCTGTAATCCAGTGGTGTGGTGAACCTACCCACTACAGCACAATGTCATATTCTGTAATCTCTTAACTGTGAAAAATGTCATATCATTCTACTATTATTTAAACCGTCTCTTTATTTTCCAATCTGAAATGGTATAAATTGACAGCACACTAACCATTGATACTTATGAGTTCTTGATCTGTAATCCAGTGGTGTCATGAAGCTGCCAACTCCTTCACAATATCATTTCCTGCCATGTCTTGACCTGAACAATAACATATTGTGTTAATGCAAATTTAAACTGTGTCACTTTATTCGTCAGTAAGAAATGTGATGAATTGTCAGCACTGATACTTTTATGTGCAAAACCAGTCATCTGTCTACTTGTTTATCTTTTAGAGTGAGGAAGATATAAGTGTTGAACAAGCGCAGTCTCAGCATCTTGCTCAGCTGCTTGCGCTGCAGCTCCCCAGCAGGGATAACCTTTCTTGAACTCTATTGAAGTGTTGTCGGTTTTGTATATTATTTTGTCAGCGTGTTTATTTGCACTGGTGGCGATCTTTGATGCCCAGTGTATGTAATCTGTTGTCTGCTTGTGCTTTATTTGAAGGAAATATGCCCTAGAGGCAATAATAAAGTTATTATTTATTTCCTTATATCATGATAAATGTTTATTATTCATGCTAGAATTGTATTAACCGGAAACATAATACATGTGTGAATACATAGACAAACAGAGTGTCACTAGTATGCCTCTACTTGACTAGCTCGTTGATCAAAGATGGTTATGTTTCCTAACCATAGACATGAATTGTCATTTGATTAACGGGATCACATCATTAGGAGAATGATGTGATTGACTTGACCCATTCCGTTAGCTTAGCACTTGATCGTTTAGTATGTTGCTGTTGCTTTCTTCATGACTTATACATGTTCCTATGACTATGAGATTACGCAACTCCCGTTTACCAGAGGAACACTTTGTGTGCTACCAAACGTCAAAACGTAACTGGGTGATTATAAAGGTGCTCTACAGGTGTCTCCAAAGGTACATGTTGGGTTGGCGTATTTCGAGATTAGGATTTCTCACTCCGATTGTCGAGAGGTATCTCTGGGCCCACTCGGTAATGCACATCACTTAAGCCTTGCAAGCAATGCAACTAATAAGTTAGTTGCAAGATTATGTATTACAGAACAAGTAAAGAGACTTGCCGGTAATGAGATTGAACTAGGTATTGAGATACCGACGATCGAATCTCAGGCAAGTAACATACCGATGATAAAGGGAACAAACGTATGTTGTTATGCGGTCTGACTGATAAAGATCTTTGTAGAATATGTAGGAGCCAATATGAGCATCCAGGTTCCGCTATTGCTAATTGACCGGAAACGTGTCTCGGTCATGTCTACATTGTTCTCGAACCCGTAGGGTCCGCACGCTTAACGTTACGATGATAGTTTCATTTATGAGTTTATATATTTTGATGTACTGATGGTTGTTCGGAGTCCCGGATGTGATCACGGACTTGATGAGGACTCTCGAAATGGTCGAGACATAATCGATATATTGGACGCCTATATTTGGACACCGGAAAGGTTCCGGGTGAGATTGGGACAATACCGGATCACCGGGAGGTTATCGGAACCCCCCGGGAGGTATATGGGCCTTATTGGGCCTTAGTGGAAAGGAGGGGAAAGGAGCAAGGGAGGGGCGCGCCCCCCAAGCCCAATCCGAATTGGGAGGGGGCCGCCCGCCCCCCTTTCCTTCCTCCCTCCTTCCTCTTCCTTCCCTCTCCCTCTCCTAATAGGAAAAAGGGGAGTCCTACTCCCGGTGGGAGTTGGACTCCCCCTAGGGCGCGCCACCCTCCTTGGCCGGCCCCCTCCTCCACTCCTTTATATACGGGGGCAGGGGGCACCCCACAGACACAACAGTTGATCATTGATCTCTTAGCCGTGTGCGGTGCCCCCCTCCACCATAGTCCTCGATAATATTGTAGTGGTGCTTAGGAGAAGCCCTGCGACAGTAGAACATCAAGATCGTCACCACGCCGTCGTCCTGACGGAACTCTTCCCCGACATTCTACTGGATCAGAGTCCGGGGATCGTCATCGAGCTGAACGTGTGCTAGAACTCGGAGGTGCTGTAGTTTCGGTGCTTGATCGGTCGGGCCGTGAAGACGTACGACTACATCAACCGAGTTGTGCTAACGCTTCCGCTTTCAGTCTATGAGGGTACGTGGACAACACTCTCCCCTCTCGTTGCTATGCATCACCATGATCTTGTGTGTGCATAGGAATTTTTTTGAAATTACTACGTTCCCCAACAGTGGCATCCGAGCCTAGGTTTTATGCGTTGATGTTGTGCATGAGTAGAACACAAGTGAGTTGTGGGCGATAAAATTCATACTGCTTACCAGCATGTCACACTTTGGTTCGGCGGTATTGTTGGATGAAGCGGCCCGGACCGACATTACGCGTAGGCTTACGCGAGACTAGTTCTACTGACGTGCTTTGCACACAGGTGGCTGGCGGGTGTCAGTTTCTCCAATTTTAGTTGAACCGAGTGTGGCTACGCCCGGTCCTTGCGAAGGTTAAAACAGCACCAACTTGACAAACTATCGTTGTGGTTTTGATGCGTAGGTAAGAACGGTTCTTGCTCAGCCCATAGCAGCCACGTAAAACTTGCAACAACAAAGTAGAGGATGCCTAACTTGTTTTTGCAGGGCATGTTGTGATGTGATATGGTCAAGACATGATGCTAAATTGTATTGTATGAGATGATCATGTTTTGTAACCAAGTTATCGGCAACTGGCAGGAGCCATATGGTTGTCGCTTTATTGTATGCAATGCAATTGCGCTGTAATGCTTTACTTTATCACTAAACGGTAGCGATAGTCGTGGAAGCATAAGATTGGCGAGACGACAACGATGCTACGATGGTGATCAAGGTGTCGCGCCGGTGACGATGGTGATCATGACGGTGCTTCGGAGATGGAGATCACAAGCACAACATGATGATGGCCATATCATATCACTTATATTGATTGCATGTGATGTTTATCTTTTATGCATCTTATCTTGCTTTGTTTGATGGTAGCATTATAAGATGATCTCTCACTAAATTTCAAGATAAAAGTGTTCTCCCTGAGTATGCACCATTGCCAAAGTTCATCGTGCCCAGACACCACGTGATGATCGGGTGTGATAAGCTCTACATCCATCTACAATGGGTGCAAGCCAGTTTTGCACATGCAGAATACTCAGGTTAAACTTGATGAGCCTAGCATATGCAGATATGGCCTCGAAACACTGAGAGCGAAAGGTCGAGCGTGAATCATATAGTAGATATGATCAACATAATGATGTTCACCATTGAAAGCTATTCCATTTCACGTGACGATCGGTTATGGTTTAGTTGATTTGGATCATGTGATCACTTAGATGATTAGAGGGATGTCTATCTAAGTGGGAGTTCTTAAGTAATATGATTAATCGAACTTAATTTATCATGAACTTAGTCCTGGTAGTATTAGCATATCTATGTTGTAGACCAATAGCTCGCGATGTTGCTCCCCATTTAATTTTTATATGTTTCTAGAGAAAACTAAGTTGAAAAATGTTAGTAGCAATGATGCGGATTGGATCCATGATCTGAGGATTATCCTCATTGCTGCACAGAAGAATTATGTCATTGATGCACCGCTAGGTGACAGACCTATTGCAGGAGCAGATGCAGACGTCCTGAACGTTTGGCTAGCTCAATATGATGACTACTTGATAGTTTAGTGCACCATGCTTAACGGCTTAGAATCAGGACTTCAAAGGCGTTTTTAACGTCATGGAACATATGAGATGTTCTAGGAGTTGAAGTTAATATTTCAAGCAAATACCCGAGTTGGGAGATATGAAGTCTCCAACAAGTTCTATTGCTAAAAGATGGAGGAGAATAGCTCAAGCAGTGAGCATGTGCTCAGATTGTCTGGGTACTACAATCACTTGAATCAAGTGGGAGTTAATCTTTCAGATAAAATAGTGATTGACAGAATTCTCTAGTCACCATCACCAAGTTAGTAGAACTTCGTGATGAACTATAATATGCAAGGGATAACGGAAACGATTCCCAAGCTCTTCGCGATGCTTAAATCGACGAAGGTAGAAATCAAGAAAAGCATCAAGTGTTGATGGTAAACAAAACCACTAGTTTCAAGTAAAGGGACAAAGGTAAGAAAGGGGAACTTCAAGAAGAACGGCAAGCAAGTTGATGCTCAAGTGAAAAACCCAAGTCTGGACCGAAGCCTGAAACTGAGTGCTTCTACTGCAAAGGGAATGGTCATTGGAAGCGGAACTACCCCAAGTATTTGGCGGATAAGAAGGATGGCAAAGTGAACAAAGGTATATTTGATATACATATTATTGATGTGTATTTTACTAGTGTTCGTAGCAACCCCTCGGTATTTGATACTGGTTCAGTTGCTAAGAGTAGTAACTCGAAACGGGAGTTGTAGAATGAACAGAGACTAGTTAAGGGTGAAGTGACGATGTGTGTTGGAAGTGGTTCCAAGATTGATATGATCATCATCGCACACTCCCTATACTTTCTGGATTAGTGTTGAACCTAAATAAGTGTCATTTGGTGTTTGCGTTGAGCATGAATACGATTTGATCATGTTTATTGCAATACAGTTATTCATTTAAGTAAGAGAATAAATTGTTGTTCTGTTTACATGAATAAAACCTTATATGGTTAGACACCCAATGAAAATGGTTCGTTGGATCTCGATCATAGTGATACACATATTCATAATATTGAAACCAAAAGATGCAAAGTTAATAATGATAGTGCAACTTATTTGTGTCACTGCCGTTTAGGTCATATTAGTGTAAAACGCATGAAGAAAATCCATGCTGATGGGCTTTTGGAATCACTTGATTATGAATCAATTGATGCTTGCGAACCATGCCTCATGGGCAAGATGACTAAGACTCCATTCTCCGGAACAACGGAGCAAGCAACAGATTTGTTGGAAATCATACATACTGATGTATGTGGTCCGATGAATATTGAGGCTTGTGGCAGGTATCATTATTTTCTGATCTTCACAGATGATTTGAGAAGATATGAGTATATCTACTTGATGAAACACAAATCTAAAACATTTGAAAAGTTCGAAGAATTTCAAAGTGAAGTGGAGAATCATCGTAACAAAAATAAAAGTTTCTACAATATGATCGCAGAAGGAAAATATTTGAATTACGAGTTTGGCCTTCAGTTAAAACATTGTGAAATAGTTTTACTACTCACGCCACCTGGAACACCACAGTGTAATGGTGTGTCTGAACGTCATAACCATACTTTATTAGATATGGTGCGATCTATGACGTCTCTTACTGATTTACCGCTATCATTTTGGGGTTATGCATTAGACACAGCTACATTCACGTTAAATAGGGCAACATCTAAAGCCGTTGAGACGACACCGTATGAACTATGGTTTGGCAAGAAACCTAAGCTATCGTTTCTTAAAGTTTGAGGTTGCATTGCTTATGTGAAAAAGTTTCAACCTGATAAGCTCAAACCCAAATCAGAGAAGTACATCTTCATAGGATACCCAAAAGAAAATGTTGGGTACACCTTCTATCACAGATCCGAAGGCAAGATATTCATTGCTGAGAATGGATCCTTTCTAGAGAAGGAGTTTCTCTCGAAAGAAGTGAGTGGGAGGAAAGTAGAACTTGATGTGGTAACTGTACCTGCTCCCTTATTAGAAAGTAGTTCATCATAGAAATCTGTTCCTGTGACTACTACACCAATTAGTGAGGAAGCTAATGATGATGATCATGTAACTTCAGATCAAGTTACTACCGAAACCTCGTAGGTAAACCAGAGTGAGATTCACACTAGAGTGGTACGGTAATCCTGTTCTAGAGGTCATGTTACTTGACCACGACGAGCCTACGAACTATGAGGAAGCGATGATGAGCCCAGATTCTGCGAAATGGCTTGAGGCCATGAAATCTGAGATGAGATCCATATATGAGAACAAAGTATGGACTTTGATTGACTTGCCCAATGATCGGCGAGACATTGAGATTAAATGGATCTTCAAGAGGAAGACGGACGCTGATATTAATGTTACTATCTACAAAGCTAGAATTGTCGCAAAAAGGTTTTCGACAAGTTCAAGGTGTTGACTACGATGAGACTTTCTCACTCGTATCTATGCTTAAGTCTGTCCGAATCATGTTAGCAATTTCCGCATTTTATGAAATCTGGCAAATGGATAAACAAAACTGCATTCCTTAATGGATTTATTAAGGAAGAGTTGTATATGATGCAACCAGAAGGTTTTGTCAATCCTAAAGGTACTAACAAAATATGCAAGCTCCAGCGATCCATCTATGGACTGGTGCAAGCATCTCGGAGTTGGAATATACGCTTTGATAAGTTGATCAAAGCATATAGTTTTATACAGACTTGCGGTGAAGCCTGTATTTACAAGAAAGTGAGTGGGAGCACTACAACATTTCTGATAAGTATATGTGAATGACATATTGTTGATCGGAGATAATGTAGAATTATTCTGCAAAGCATAAAGGAATGTTTGAAAGGAGTTTTTCAAAGAAAGACCTCGGTGAAGCTGCTTACATATTGAGCATCAAGATCTATAGAGATAGATCAAGACACTTGATAAGTTTTTCAATGAGTACATACCTTGACAAGATTTTGAAGTAGTTCAAAATGGAACAGTCAAAGAAGGAGTTCTTGCTTGTGTTACAAGGTGTGAAGTTGAGTAAGACTCAAAACCCGACCACGGCAGAAGATAGAGAGAAAATGAAAGTCATTCCCTATGCCTTAGCCATAGGTTCTATAAAGTATGCCATGTTGTGTACCAGACCTATTGTATACACTGCCCTGAGTTTGGCAAGGGAGTACAATATGTTGGAAAAATGCCCTAGAGGCAATAATAAAAGCATTATTATTATATTTCCTTGTTCATGATAATTGTCTTTATTCATGCTATAATTGTGTTATCCGGAAATCGTAATACATGTGTGAATAACAGACACCAACATGTCCCTAGTGAGCCTCTAGTTGACTAGCTCGTTGATCAACAGATAGTCATGGTTTCCTGACTATGGACACTGGATGTCATTGATAACGAGATCACATCATTGGGAGAATGATGTGATGGACAAGACCCAATCCTAAACATAGCACAAGATCGTATAGTTCGTTTGCTAGAGTTTTCCAATGTCAAAGTATCTTTTCCTTAGACCATGAGATCGTGTGACTCCCGGATACCGTAGGAGTGCTTTGGGTATGCCAAACGTCACAACGTAACTGGGTGACTATAAAGGTAGACTACGGGTATCTCCGAAAGTGTCTGTTGGGTGACATGGATCAAGACTGGGATTTGTCACTCCGTATGACGGAGAGGTATCACTGGGCCCACTCGGTAATGCATCATCATAATGAGCTCAGAGTGACCAAATGTCTGGTCACGGGATCATGCATTACGGTACGAGTGAAGTGCCTTGCCGGTAACGAGATTGAACGAGGTATTGGGATACCGACGATCGAATCTCGGGCAAGTAACATATCGATAGACAAAGGGAATAGAGTACGGGATTGATTAAATCCTCGACATCGTGGTTCATCCAATGAGATCATCGTGGAGCATGTGGGAGCCAACATGGGTATCCAGATCCCGTTGTTGGTTATTGACCAGAGAGTCGTCTTGGTCATGTCTGCTTGTCTCCCGAACCCGTAGGGTCTACACACTTAAGGTTCGGTGACGCTAGGGTTATGAAGATATGTATATGCAGAAACCCGAATGTTGTTCGGAGTCCCGGATGAGATCCCGGACGTCACGAGGAGTTCCGGAATGGTCCGGAGGTAAAGAATTATATATAGGAAGTGCTATTTCGGGCATCGGGACAAGTTTCGGGGTTATCGGTATTGTACCGGGACCACCGGAAGGGTCCCGGGGGTCCACCGGGTGGGGCCACCTGTCCCGGGGGGCCACATGGGCTGTAGGGGGTGCGCCTTGGCCTAGATGGGCTAAGGGCACCAGCCCCTATAGGCCCATGCGCCTAGGGTTTCCACCATGGAAGAGTCCATGTGGTGGAAGGCACCCCTAGGTGCCTTGGGGGGGAGGGAAACCTCCCCTTGGCC
>NC_041380.1:472581144-472644332 GCF_002162155.2 Triticum dicoccoides
GGGGGGAGAGGAGGGATTTCACACCAGCCCCTGGCGCCTCCATCTCCCCCCGTTACGTCTCTCCCTCGTAGTCTCGGCGAAGCCCTGCTGCTGTGACGCCCTGCATCCACCACCACGCCGTCGTGCTGCTGGATCTTCATCAACCTCTCCTCCCCCCTTGCTGGATCAAGAAGGAGGAGACGTCTCCCGTCTCGTACGTGTGTTGAACGCGGAGGTGCCGTCCGTTCGGCGCTGGTCATCGGTGATTTGGATCACGTCGAGTACGACTACATCATCACCGTTCTTTTGAACGCTTCCGTGCGCGATCTACAAAGGTATGTAGATGCATCTAATTACTCGTTGCTAGATGAACTCCTAGATGATCTTGGTGAAACGAGTAGGAAAATTTTTGTTTTCTGCAACGTTCCCCAACAGTGGCACCATGAGCTAGGTCTATGCGTAGTTCTTCTTGCGCGAGTAGAACACAATTTGTTGTGGGCGTAGATTTGTCAACTTTCTTGCCGTTACTAGTCCTTTCTTGCTTCAGCGGTATTGTGGGATGAAGCGGCCCGGACCAACCTTGCACGTACGCTTACGTGAGACCGGTTCCACCGACTAACATGCACTAGTTGCATAAGGTGGCTGGCGGGTGTCTGTCTCTCCTACTTTAGTTGGAGCGGAATCGATGAACAGGGTCCTTATGAAGGGTAAATAGAAGTTGACAAATCACGTTGTGGCTTTAACGTAGGTAAGAAAACATTCTTGCTAGAACCCTAATTCAGCCACGTAAAACTTGCAACAACAATTAGAGGACGTCTAACTTGTTTTTGCAGCAAGTGGTTTGTGATATGATATGGCCAAAGTTGTGATGAATGATGAATGATCTATATGTGATGTATGAGATGTTCATGCTATTGTAATAGGATTCACGACTTGCATGTCGATGAGTATGACAACCGGCAGGAGCCATAGGAGTTGTCTTTATTCTTTTATATGACATGCGTGTCATCAAGAAACGCCATGTAAATTACTTTACTTTATTGCTAAACGCGTTAGCCATAGTAGTAGAAGTAATAGTTGGCGAGCAACTTCATGGAGACACGATGATGGAGATCATGATGATGGAGATCATGGTGTCAAGCCCGTGACAAGATGATCATGGAGCCCCAAGATGGAGATCAAAGGAGCTATGTGATATTGGCCATATCATGTCACGTTTATTATTTGATTGCATGTGATGTTTATCATGTTTTGCATCTTGTTTACTTAGAACGACGGTAGTAAATAAGGTGATCCCTCATACTAATTTCAAGAAGTGTTCCCCCTAACTGTGCACCGTTGCGACAGTTCGCTGTTTCAAAACACCACGTGATGATCGGGTGTTTTATTCAGACGTTCACATACAACGGGTGTAAGACAGATTTACACATGCAAACACTTAGGTTGACTTGACGAGCCTAGCATGTACAAACATGGCCTCGGAACACAGAAGACCGAAAGGTCGAGCATGAGTCGTATAGAAGATACGATCAACATGAAGATGTTCACCGATGTTGACTAGTCCGTCTCACGTGATGATCGGACACGGTCTAGTTTAACTCGGATCATGTAATACTTAGATGACTAGAGGGATGTCTAATCTAAGTGGGAGTTCATTAATAATTTGATCAGTTGAACTTAATTATCATGAACTTAGTCTAAATATTTTACAACATGTCTTGTAGATTAAATGGCCAACGTAGTCCTCAACTTCAACGCGTTCCTAGAGAAAACCAAGCTGAAAGACGATGGCAGCAACTATACGGACTGGGTCCGGAACCTGAGGATCATCCTCATAGCTGCCAAGAAAGATTATGTCCTACAAGCACCGCTTGGTGACGCACCCGTTCTCCCTGCAGAACAAGATGTTATGAACGCTTGGCAGGCACGTTCCGATGACTACTCCCTCGTTCAGTGCGGCATGCTTTACAGCCTAGAGCCGGGGCTCCAAAAGCGTTTTGAGAGACATGGAGCATATGAGATGTTCGAAGAGCTGAAAATGGTTTTCCAAGCTCATGCCCGGGTCGAGAGATATGAAGTCTCCGACAAATTCTTCAGCTGTAAGATGGAGGAAAACAGTTCTGTCAGTGAACACATACTCACTATGTCTGGGTTGCATAACCGCTTGACTCAGCTGGGAGTTAATCTCCCGGATGATGCGGTCATTGACAGAATCCTCCAGTCGCTTCCACCAAGCTACAAGAGCTTTGTGATGAACTTCAATATGCAGGGGATGGAAAAGACCATTCCTGAAGTATTTGCTATGCTGAAATCAGCAGAGGTAGAAGTCAGGAAGGAACATCAAGTGTTGATGGTCAATAAAACCACTAAGTTCAAGAAAGGCAAGGGTAAAAAGAACTTCAAGAAGGACGGCAAGGAGGTTGCCGCGCCCGGCAAGCAAGCTGCCAGGAAGAAGCCAAAGAATGGACCCAAGCCCGAGACTGAGTGCTTTTATTGCAAGGGAAGCGGTCACTGGAAGCGGAACTGCCCTAAGTACTTAGCGGATAAGAAGGCCGGCAAAACGAAAGGTATATGTGATATACATGTAATTGATGTGTACCTTACTAGTGCCCGTAGTGGCTCCTGGGTTTTGATACCGGTGCAGTTGCTCACATTTGTAACTCAAAGCAGGGGCTGCGGAATAAGCGGAAACTGGCAAAGGACGAGGTGACGATGCGCGTCGGGAATGGTTCCAAGGTCAATGTGATCGCCGTCGGCACGCTACCTCTGCATCTCCCTTCGGGATTAGTTTTAAACCTTAATAATTGTTATTTAGTGCCAGCTTTGAGCATGAACATTGTATCGGGATCTCGTTTAATTCGAGATGGCTACTCTTTTAAATCTGAGAATAATGGTTGTTCCATTTTTATGAGAGATATGTTTTATGGTCATGCTCCTATGGTGAATGGTTTATTCTTTATGAATCTCGAACGTGATGCTACACATGTTCATAATGTGAGTACCAAAAGAAGTAAGGTTGATAATGATAGTCCCACATACCTGTGGCACTGCCGCCTTGGTCACATAGGTGTCAAACGCATGAAGAAGCTCCATGCTGATGGACTTTTAGAATCTCTTGATTATGAATCATTTGACACATGCGAACCATGCTTTATGGGTAAAATGACCAAGACTCCGTTCTCAGGTACAATGGAGCGAGCAACCGACTTATTGGAAATCATACATACTGATGTGTGCGGTCCAATGAGTGTTGAGGCTCGCGGTGGCTATCGTTATGTTCTCACCCTCACTTATGATTTAAGTAGGTATGGGTATATCTACTTAATGAAACACAAGTCTGAAACCTTTGAAAAGTTCAAGGAATTTCAGAGTGAGGTTGAAAATCAACATGACAGGAAAATCAAGTTTCTACGATCAGATCGTGGAGGAGAATACTTGAGTCACGAGTTTGGCACACACTTAAGAAAATGTGGAATAGTTTCACAACTCACGCCGCCTGGAACACCTCAGCGTAATGGTGTGTCCGAACGTCGTAATCGCACTCTGTTAGATATGGTGCGATCTATGATGTCTCTTACCGATTTACCGCTTTCCTTTTGGGGCTATGCTTTAGAGACTGCCGCATTCACTTTAAATAGGGCTCCGTCGAAATCCGTTGAGACGACACCGTATGAATTATGGTTTGGGAAGAAACCTAAGTTGTCGTTTCTAAAAGTTTGGGGATGCGATGCTTATGTCAAGAAACTTCAACCTGAAAAGCTCGAACCCAAGTCGGAAAAATGCGTCTTCATAGGATACCCAAAAGAAACTATTGGGTACACCTTCTACCTCAGATCCGAAGGCAAGATCTTTGTTGCCAAGAATGGGTCCTTTCTGGAGAAAGAGTTTCTCTCGAAAGAAGTAAGTGGGAGGAAAGTAGAGCTTGATGAAGTATTGCCTCTTGAACCGGAAAATGGCGCAACTCAAGAAAATGTTCCTGAGGTGCCAGCACCGACTAGCGAGGAAGTTAATGATAATGATCAAGATACTTCTGATCAAGCTCCTACTGAAATTCGAAGGTCCACAAGGACACGTTCCGCACCAGAGTGGTACGGCAACCCTGTCTTGGAAATCTTGCTGTTAGACAACGGTGAACCTTCGAACTATGAAGAAGCGATGGCGGGCCCGGATTCCGACAAATGGCTAGAAGCCATGAAATCCGAGATAGGATCCATGTATGAAAACAAAGTATGGACTTTGACTGACTTGCCCGTTGAGCGGCGAGCCATAGAAAATAAATGGATCTTTAAGAGGAAGACAGACACGGATGGTAATGTGACCATCTATAAAGCTCGGCTTGTCGCTAAGGGTTATCGACAAGTTCAAGGGGTTGACTACGATGAGACTTTCTCACCGGTAGCGAAGCTGAAGTCCGTCCGAATCATGTTAGCAATTGCCGCATTCTATGATTACGAAATATGGCAAATGGACGTCAAAACAGCATTCCTTAATGGTTTCCTTAAGGAAGAATTGTATATGATACAGCCGGAAGGTTTTGTCGATCCTAAGAATGCTGACAAAGTGTGCAAGCTCCAACGCTCGATTTATGGGCTGGTGCAAGCATCTCGGAGTTGGAACATTCGCTTTGATGAGATGATCAAAGCGTTTGGGTTTACACAGACTTATGGAGAAGCCTGGGTTTACAAGAAAGTGAGTGGGAGCTCTGTAGCATTTCTCATATTATATGTAGATGACATACTGTTGATGGGAAATGATATAGAACTCTTGGACAACATCAAGGCCTACTTGAATAAAAGTTTTTCAATGAAGGACCTTGGAGAAGCTGCTTATATATTAGGCATCAAAATCTATAGAGATAGATCGAGACGCCTCATAGGTCTTTCACAAAGCACATACCTTGATAAAATATTGAAGAAGTTCAATATGGATCAATCCAAGAAGGGGTTCTTGCCTGTGTTACAAGGTATGAAATTGAGCTTAGCTCAATGTCCGACCACGGCAGAAGATATAGAAGAGATGAGCGTCATCCCCTATGCCTCAGCCATAGGTTCTATTATGTATGCCATGCTGTGTACCAGACCTGATGTTAACCTTGCCGTCAGTTTGGTAGGAAGGTACCAAAGCAATCCCGGCAAGGAACACTGGACAGCGGTCAAGAATATCCTGAAGTACCTGAAAAGGACTAAGGAAATGTTTCTCGTTTATGGAGGTGACGAAGAGCTCGTCGTAAAGGGTTACGTCGACACTAGCTTCGACACAGATCTGGATGACTCTAAGTCACAAACCGGATACGTGTATATTTTGAATGGTGGGGCAGTAAGCTGGTGCAGTTGCAAGCAAAGCGTCGTGGCGGGATCTACATGTGAAGCGGAGTACATGGCAGCCTCGGAGGCAGCACATGAAGCAATATGGGTGAAGGAGTTCATCACCGACCTAGGAGTCATACCCAATGCGTCGGGGCCGATCAAGCTCTTCTGTGACAACACTGGAGCTATTGCACTTGCCAAGGAGCCCAGGTTTCACAAGAAGACAAGGCACATCAAGCGTCGCTTCAACTCCATTCGTGAAAATGTTTAAGATGGAGACATAGAGATTTGTAAAGTACATACGGACCTGAATGTAGCAGATCCGTTGACTAAACCTCTCCCTAGAGCAAAACATGATCAACACCAGAATTCTATGGGTGTTCGATTCATCACAATGTAACTAGATTATTGACTCTAGTGCAAGTGGGAGACTGTTGGAAATATGCCCTAGAGGCAATAATAAAAGCATTATTATTATATTTCCTTGTTCATGATAATTGTCTTTATTCATGCTATAATTGTGTTATCCGGAAATCGTAATACATGTGTGAATAACAGACACCAACATGTCCCTAGTGAGCCTCTAGTTGACTAGCTCGTTGATCAACAGATAGTCATGGTTTCCTGACTATGGACACTGGATGTCATTGATAACGAGATCACATCATTGGGAGAATGATGTGATGGACAAGACCCAATCCTAAACATAGCACAAGATCGTACAGTTCGTTTGCTAGAGTTTTCCAATGTCAAAGTATCTTTTCCTTAGACCATGAGATTGTGTGACTCCCGGATACCGTAGGAGTGCTTTGGGTATGCCAAACGTTACAATGTAACTGGGTGACTATAAAGGTAGACTACGGGTATCTCCGAAAGTGTCTGTTGGGTGACATGGATCAAGACCGGGATTTGTCACTCCGTATGACGGAGAGGTATCACTGGGCCCACTCGGTAATGCATCATCATAATGAGCTCAGAGTGACCAAGTGTCTGGTCACGGGATCATGCATTACGGTACGAGTAAAGTGACTTGCCGGTAACGAGATTGAACGAGGTATTGGGATACCGACGATCGAATCTCGGGCAAGTAACATATCGATAGACAAAGGGAATAGCGTACGGGATTGATTAAATCCTCGACATCGTGGTTCATCCGATGAGATCATCGTGGAGCATGTGGGAGCCAACATGGGTATCCAGATCCTGCTGTTGGTTATTGACCGGAGAGTCGTCTCGGTCATGTCTGCTTGTCTCCCGAACCCGTAGGGTCTACACACTTAAGGTTCGGTGACGCTAGGGTTATGAAGATATGTATATGCAGAAACCCGAATGTTGTTCGGAGTCCCGGATGAGATCCCGGACGTCACGAGGAGTTCCGGAATGGTCCGGAGGTAAAGAATTATATATAGGAAGTGCTATTTTGGGCATCGGGACAAGTTTCGGGGTTATCGGTATTGTACCGGGACCACCGGAAGGGTCCCGGGGGTCCACCGGGTGGGGCCACCTGTCCCGGGGGGCCACATGGGCTGTAGGGGGTGCGCCTTGGCCATCATGGGCCAAGGGCACCAGCCCCTATAGGCCCATGCGCCTAGGGTTTCCCCCTAGGAGGAGTCCTAGTGGTGGAAGGCACCCCTAGGTGCCTTGGGGGGGAGGGAAACCTCCCCTAGGCCGCCGCCCCCCCTAGTAGATCTCATCTACTAGGGCCGGCGCCCCCCCTGGCACCCCTATATATAGTGGGGGAGAGGAGGGACTTCATACACCAGCCCCTGGCGCCTCCTCCTCCCCCCGTTACGTCTCTCCCTCGTAGTCTCGGCGAAGCCCTGCTGCTGTGACGCCCTGCATCCACCACCACGCCGTCGTGCTGCTGGATCTTCATCAACCTCTCCTTCCCCCTTGCTGGATCAAGAAGGAGGAGACGTCTCCCGTCCCGTACGTGTGTTGAACGCGGAGGTGCCGTCCGTTCGGCGCTGGTCATTGGTGATTTGGATCACGTCGAGTACGACTACATCATCACCTTGCAAGCTTCCGCACGCGATCTACAAGTGGTATGTAGATGCAAACTCTCTCCCTAGACTCGTTGCTTAGATGAACTCATAGATGGATCTTGGTGAAACCGTAGGAAAAATTTTAATTTTCTGCAACGTTCCCCAACAGTCTGTTGGAAATATGCCCTAAAGGCAATAATAAAAGTATTATTATATTTCATTGTTCATGATAATTGTCTTTTATTCATGCTATAACTGTATTATCCGGAAATCGTAATACACGTGTGAATACTTAGACCACACTATGTCCCTGGTAAGCCTCTAGTTGACCAGCTCGTTGTGATCAACAGATAGTCATGGTTTCCTGACTATGGACATTGGATGTCGTTGATAACGGGATCACATCATTAGGAGAATGATGTGATGGACAAGACCCAATCCTAAGCATAGCATAAAAGATCGTGTAGTTCGTTTTGCTAGAGCTTTGCAAGTGTCAAGTATCTCTTCCTTCGACCATGAGATCGTGTAACTCCCGGATACCGTAAGAGTGCCTTGGGTGTATCAAACGTCACAACGTAACTAGGTGACTATAAAGGTGCATTACAGGTATCTCCGAAAGTAGCTGTTGGGTTGACACGGATCGAGACTGGGATTTGTCACTCCGTATGACGGAGAGGTATCTCTGGGCCCACTCGGTAATGCATCATCATATTGAGCTCAATGTGACCAAGGTGTTGGACACGGGATCATGCATTACGGTACGAGTAAAGTGACTTGCCGGTAACGAGACTGAACAAGGTATTGGGATACCGACGATCGAGTCTCGGGCAAGTAACGTACCGATTGACAAAGGGAATTGCATACAGGGTTTGATTGAATCCTCGACATCGTGGTTCATCCGATGACAACATCAAGGAGCATGTGGGAGCCATCATGGGTATCCAGATCCCGCTGATGGTTATTGACTGAGAGCGTCTCGGTCATGTCTGCATGTCTCCCGAACCCGTAGGGTCTACACACTTAAGGTTCGGTGACGCTAGGGTTATGAAGATATGTATATGCAGAAACCCGAATGTTGTTCGGAGTCCCGGATGAGATCCCGGACGTCACGAGGAGTTCCGGAATGGTCCGGAGGTAAAGAATTATATATAGGAAGTGCTATTTCGGGCATCGGGACAAGTTTCGGGGTTATCGGTATTGTACCGGGACCACCGGAAGGGTCCCGGGGGTCCACCGGGTGGGGCCACCTGTCCCGGGGGGCCACATGGGCTGTAGGGGGTGCGCCTTGGCCTAGATGGGCCAAGGGCACCAGCCCCTATAGGCCCATGCGCCTAGGGTTTCCACCATGGAAGAGTCCATGTGGTGGAAGGCACCCCTAGGTGCCTTGGGGGGGAGGGAAACCTCCCCTTGGCCGCCGCCCCCCTAGTAGATGCCATCTACTAGGGCCGGCGCCCCCCTGGCACCCCTATATATAGTGGTGGGGAGAGGAGGGATTTCACACCAGCCCCTGGCGCCTCCATCTCCCCCCATTACGTCTCTCCCTCGTAGTCTCGGCGAAGCCCTGCTGCTGTGACGCCTGCATCCACCACCACGCCGTCGTGCTGCTGGATCTTCATCAACCTCTCCTCCCCCCTTGCTGGATCAAGAAGGAGGAGACGTCTCCCGTCCCGTACGTGTGTTGAACGCGGAGGTGCCGTCCGTTCGGCGCTGGTCATCGGTGATTTGGATCACGTCGAGTACGACTACATCATCACCGTTCTTTTGAACGCTTCCGTGTGCGATCTACAAAGGTATGTAGATGCATCTAATTACTCGTTGCTAGATGAACTCCTAGATGATCTTGGTGAAACGAGTAGGAAAATTTTTGTTTTCTGCAACGTTCCCCAACACAATAGTGATCTAGGAGTAGATCACTAGACAGCGGTCAAAATTATCCTTACTGGAATAAGGATATGTTTCTCGATTATGGAGGTGACAAAAAGGTTCGTCGTAAAGGGTTACGTCGATGCAAATTTTGACACTGATCCAGATGACTCTAAATCTCAATCTGGATACATATTGAAAGTGGGAGCAATTAGCTAGAGTAGCTCCGTGCAAAGCATTGTTGACATAGAAATTTGCAAAATACTTACGGATCTGAATGTGGCAAACCCGTTGACTAAACTTCTCTCACAAGCAAAACATGATCACACCTTAGTACTCTTTGGGTGTTAATCACATAGCGATGTGAACTAGATTATTGACTCTAGTAAACCCTTTGGGTGTTGGTCACATGTCGATGTGAACTATGGGTGTTAATCACATGGTGATGTGAACTATTGCTATTAAATCACATGGCGATGTGAACTAGATTATTGACTCTAGTGCAAGTGGGAGACTGAAGGAAATATGCCCTAGAGGCAATAATAAAGTTATTATTTATTTCCTTATATCATGATAAATGTTTATTATTCATGCTAGAATTGTATTAACCGGAAACATAATACATGTGTGAATACATAGACAAACAGAGTGTCACTAGTATGCCTCTACTTGACTAGCTCGTTGACCAAAGATGGTTATGTCTCCTAACCATAGACATGAGTTGTCATTTGATTAATGGGATCACATCATTAGGAGAATGATGTGATTGACTTGGCCCATTCCGTTAGCTTAGCACTTGATCGTTTAGTATGTTGTTGTTGCTTTCTTCATGACTTATACATGTTCCTATGACTATGAGATTATGCAACTCATGTTTACCAGAGGAACACTTTGTGTGCTACCAAACATCACAACGTAACTGGGTGATTATAAAGGTGCTCTGCAGGTGTCTCCAAAGGTACATGTTGGGTTGGCGTATTTCGAGATTAGGACTTGTCACTCCGATTGTCGGAGAGGTATCTCTGGGCCCTCTCGGTAATGCACATCACTTAAGCCTTGCAAGCAATGCAACTAATAAGTTAGTTGCAAGATGATGTATTACAGAACGAGTAAACAGACTTGCCGGTAACGAGATTGAACTAGGTATTGAGATACCGACGATCGAATCTCGGCAAGTAACATACCGATGACAAAGGGAACAAACGTATGTTGTTATGCGGTCTGTCCGATAAAGATCTTCGTAGAATATGTAGGAGCCAATATGAGCATCCAGGTTCCGCTATTGGTTATTGACCGGAGACGTGTCTCGGTCATGTCTACATTGTTCTCGAACCCGTAGGGTCCGCACGCTTAACGTTACGATGACAGTTTCATTATGAGTTTATATATTTTGATGTACCGAATGTTGTTCGGAGCCCCGGATGTGATCACGGACTTGACGAGGACTCTCGAAATGGTCGAGACATAAAGATCGATATATTGGACGACTATATTTGGACACCGGAAAGGCTCTGGGTGAGATTGGGACAATACCGGATCACCGGGAGGTTATCGGAACCCCCCGGGAGGTATATGGGCCTTATTGGACCTTAGTGGAAAGGAGGGGAAAGGAACAAGGGAGGGGCACGCCCCCCCCCCAAGCCCAATCCGAATTGGGAGGCCCCCCCCTTTCCTTCCTCCCTCCTTCCTCTTCCTTCCCTCTCCCACTCCTAATAGGAAAAAGGGGAGTCCTACTCCCGGTGGGAGTTGGACTCCCCCTAGGGCGCGCCACCCTCCTTGGCCGGCCCCCTCCTCCACTCCTTTATATACGGGGGCAGGGGGCACCCCACAGACACAACAGTTGATCATTGATCTCTTAGCCATGTGCGGTGCCCGCCTCCACCATAGTCCTCGATAATATTATAGTGGTGCTTAGGCGAAGCCCTGCGACAGTAGAACATCAAGATCGTCACCACGCTATCGTGCCGACGGACTCTTCCCCGACATTCTGCTGGATCGGAGTCCAGGGATTGTCATCGAGCTGAACGTGTGCTAGAACTCGGAGGTGCTGTAGTTTCGGTGCTTGATCGGTCGGGCCGTGAAGACGTACGACTACATCAACCGAGTTGTGCTAACGCTTCCACTTTCGGTCTATGAGGGTACATGGAAAACACTCTCCCCTCTCGTTGCTACGCATCACCATGATCTTGCGTGTGCGTAGGAAATTTTTTGAAATTACTACGTTCCCCAACATTATTATCATAGTGGCGGACTTTGATGCCTAGTGGATGTAATATGCCATAATTTCTTTATTGTATAGTATAGATTTTTTCTTATTCATGATGATGCAGTTATTTTACTGTATATATGTATATCCTATCTTCGCAGTAAACCGGCCAAACCGTAAAATTACGGTACATAATCGGGTCGTCATGCAATCACGATGTAGGTTGGGCCTGAAACGTGCCAATCAGCTCACGGGCCTGGCAGCAGCCCGAAATGAACCCCGGCCCATGATTGCGTGAATCAAATCACGGGCTTTTAACAGGCCAAAAAATTGTCTCAGTCCTTGTTTGGCCCAATCAGATATCGGTTGCGAGCAGGCCGGATGCAAACTGGGCCGTAGTTAGGCCCAACTATATGACAGGCTTTTAACAGGCTGAAATTAATATAGGGCCAAAATGTTAAATGGTCCCTTAACATGCCAAAACTAATATCAGGCCAAATTACTAAGTGGGCCTTTAGCAAGTGGGCCGAAAAGCATAGTGTCCAGGTGACGGGCCGATTCTGATATGGGCCATAATTAGGCCCAAAACCTCTTAAAGGGCCGGACCTGATCTAGGCCGTAATTTGGCCCAGAACATGGTAGGCTTTTAATGGGACGGATCTCATATGGGCCACTATTAGGCCCGGAGCGTGGCAGGCCATTAATAGACCGTATCAAATATGGGCCGGCATTTGGCCCAAAACATGGCAGCCAGTTAACGGGCCGGCCTACTAGGGTCCTCAAAATCTTGTGGGCCTACAGCTAGGCTAGCCCATTAAAGTCGGCGAAATCTCGTGGGCCTTTAGCTGGGCCGGCCCATTATGATCCGCAAGAATTTTGTGGGCCTTTACCTGGGCCAGCCTATTATGGCACACAAAAATCTTGTGGGCCTGTAACTGGGCCGGCCCATTATGGCCCGCGAAATCTTGTGGGCCTTTAGCTGGGTTAGCCCATTATGGTCCGCAAAATCTCATGGGCCTTTAGCTGGGCCGGCCCATTATGGTCCGCAAAATCTTGTGGGCCTTTAGTTGGGCCGGCCCATTTAAACTTGTTGGGTCATGCCACATGTCGACGTATCATAGGCGCCTTCTGTCCAGTGAGTGGATGGCATCTATCCCGACGATGAGCCGACACGTGTTTCCTCTAGCCAATGATGATTTTACACGTGGAAAATCCCCATTGGTCGGGGCTGTTAATGGGTTATCGGATCCAAAACCCGACCTGATAGCTTAACGGCGTTCCGTTATGGTGGAAGCCACGTGTCGGTCACCCTTGACAAAAGCACTTTTGTGACGCGCGATTTATCATCATGGAAGTGGACACTTCGGTGATGATAATTTTGGTAATGTCATGGAACACTTCTACGACAGCATAGGTATGACTATATTGATTCTGTCATAAATTTGTCATGGATGTACATGCATGACAAAAAAAGTGACCTACTATGACAAACACGTATCATCACAGAAGTGTATTTTTTTTGTAGTGCACGAAGCTATTCTTTACGTTCAATCTATCCTAGAGTTCGTACTAGAATAACACCATAAGACACAAATAAACCAAAACCCTAATGTCACCTTGATACTCCAATGTCACCTCAAGTATCCATGGGTATGATTATACGATATGCATCACACAATCTCATATTCATCTATTCAACCAACACAAAGAACTTCAAAGAGTGCCCCAAAGTTTCTACCGGAGAGTCAAGACAAAAACGTGTGCCAGCCCCTATGCATAAGTTCACGAGGTCACGGAACTCGCAAGTTGACCAACAAAACATACATCAAGTGGATCATGTGATATCCCATTGTCACCACAGATAAGCACATGCAAGACATACATTGCTACATCTTGAGCATGTGTTGGTTTTACCTTGAAGAGGAAAGAGTGATACAACAAAGCAGCGTAAGTATTTTCCTTAGTTTTTTAGAACCAAGGTATCAATCCAGTAGGAGACCACGCGCGAGTCACCTCGTACCTACACAAACAAATAAGAACCTCGCAACCAAGGCGATAAAGGGGTTGTCAATCCCTTCACGGCCACTTGCAAGAGTGAGATCTGATAGAGATAATAATAAGATAAATATTTTTGGTATTTTTATGATATAGATTGAAAGTAAAGATTGCAAAATAAACGGTGCCAGAAATAGCTAGTTGACGGGAGATTAATATGATGGAAGATAGAGTCGGGGGCCATAGGTTTCACTAGTGGCTTCTCTCAAGATAGCATAAGTATTACGGTGGGTGAACAAATTACTGTCGAGAAATTGATAGAATTGAGCATATTTACAAGAATATCTAGGTATGATCATGTATATAGGCATCACGTCCGTGACAAGTAGACCGACTCCTGCCTGCATCTACTACTATTACTCGACACATCGACCGCTATCCAGCATGCATCTACAGTATTAAGTTCATTAAGAACGGAGTAATGCTTTGAGCAAGATGACATGATGTAGAGGGATAAACTCATGCAATATGATATAAACCCCATCTTTTTATCCTCGATGGCAACAATACAATACGTGTCGTTTCCCCTACTGTCACTGGGATCGAGCACCGCAAGATTGAACCCAAAGCTAAGCACTTCTCCCATTGCAAGAAAGATCAATCTAGTAGGCCAAACCAAACTGAAAATTCGAAGAGACTTGCAAAGATAACTATAACACCCTCGATGCGACTATAGCTCCCACGTGTCGAGGCACGACTTAGAGGCATAATCGCATTGAAGGCAATGTCGCAAGTTAGGCAATCTTCACAACATCCCATGTAATATAATTAATAAAAGGGGAGATAACATAGTTGGCTTACACTCGCCACGTTAATCAAGTACATAAAATAGCATTACATCATTCAGACACACATGGCCCGACTACGGCGCCAAAATAAAAGATAACCCAACATGCGACACGGTCCCAATCACCCCCAACTGGGCACCACTACTGATCATCAGGAAAGGAAATATAGTATCGTTGAGAGTCCTCGTCGAACTCCCACTTGAGCTCGAGCGCGTCACCTGGAGCAGAATCGTCAGGCCCTGCATCTGGTGTAATAATAATCTGTGAGCCACAGGGACTCAGCAATCTCGCACCCTTGCGATCAAGACTATTTAAGCTTAATAGGTATGGCAAGGTAAGTATATGTGGAGCTGCAGCAAGCGACTAGCATATGTGGTGGCTATCCTATTCGCAAAAGAGAGTGAGAAGAGGAGGCAAAGCGCGAGCGAGAAACTAGAGAGCAACCTGCGCAAGCATTACTCCAACACCGTGTCCACTTCCCGGACTCTGCCGAGAAGAGGCCATCACGGTAACACACTCAGTTGATTCATTTTAATTAAGTTAAGGTTCAAGTTATCTACAACTGGACATTAACAAATTCCCATCTGCCCATAACCGCGGGCACGGCTTTCGAAAGTTCAAATCCCTGTAGGGGAGTCCCAACTTAGCCCATGACAAGCTCTCACGGTCAACAAAGGAATAGACCTCCTCCCGAGACATTCCAATCAGACTCGGTATCTTGGTTCTTCAAGACACTTTGACAGGTTAAAACAAATCCAGCAACACCGCCCGAATGTGCCGACAAATCCCGATAGGAGCTGCACATATCTCTTTCTTAGGGCACACTCAGATTGTCCTAGGTACGGGTAGGCCAGCCCAGAGTTGCCCCTGGTGGCCACCGACAGCTGACAGGTGGACCAACACTCAGAGGAGCACTGGCCCGGGGGGTTTAAAATAGGATGACCCTCGGGCTCCGGAAACCCAAGGGAAAAAGAGGCTAGGTGGTGAATGGTAAAACCAAGGTTGGGCATTGCTGGAAAAGCTTTAATCAAGGCGAACTATCAAGGGGTTCCCATTATAACCCAACCGTGTAAGGAACGCAAAATCCGGGAAGATAACACCGATATGACGGAAACTAGGGCGGCAAGAGTGGAACAAAACACTAGGCGAGAGGCCGAGCCTTCCACCCTTTACCAAGTATATAGATGCATTAAGATAACAAGATAATATAATGATATCCCAACAAGTAAATAATGTTCCAACAAGGAACGGTCTCCAAACTTCACCTGCAACTAACAACGCTATAAGAGGGGCTGAGCAAAGCGGTAACATAGCCAATCAATGGTTTGCTAGGACATGGTGGGTTAGAGGTTTGACATGGCAATTGGGAGGCTTGAAAGCAAGTGGTAGGCATCGTAGCATTGGCATAGCAAAAGAGCGAGCATCTAGCAAAGCAAAGATAGTAGTAATTTCTAGGGTATGATCATCTTGCCTGCAAAGTTGTCAGAGTTGACTGGATCCTCGAAAGCAAACTCAACGGGCTCCTCGTTAGCGAACTCGTCTCCCGGCTCTACCCAAACAAGACAAACAAGCAAACGGAACACAATCAACCATGTGCAAAGCTCAAACAATATGATGCAAGGATGGTATGCTATGCGGGATGCGATGCGGGATGCATATGCAAGATTTGACAAGGGATGCATGAACCTGGCCTCAACATGGGAATCCAAGTGTGCCACTGGAAAGATGAGATGAAATCGCTTGAAAATGATATAAAGAACGCCGGAATCGGAGTTACGGTTTGGAAAATGGCAAGCAATTCAAATATGACCACGTTCTGCGATTTACAGCAAATAGCCATCTAAATGCAACAGGATGAACATGCTACAGCACCCAAACATGGCATCAAAATACATGGCAGGGATGCATTCATGATGCTTAACAAAAGTCTAGCACTGAGCTACGGCCAAATCATCCACTAACAGGTTCACACAAGCATGGCAAAAATGCATATGGTAAACAGATCTCAGACTTAGTGAAATTAACACTTGTCTGGAATTTCAGGTCAGGTAGCACACTTCGGAGCAACAAAACTACATGCTACAGGACCTGAACATCGCAAAGTGAAGCATGGTATGGAGCTACTCAAAGAGCTTAACAAAAGTCCCTTAGTGACCTTGAGCCAAAAGGGATCAGAAAATACAATTGCAAGCATGTGAACATGGCAAAAACATAAACAGATCACAGACTTAGTGAAAACTAGAACATGCTGAAAACAGATATCAAGTAGGCATGTTTATGAGCTCGATGCACTCACTACAGAGCAAGTCATGACAAGCTAAGCATACACCCATCAAGAATACACAAAATGCAAGCTAGACATGGCAAGAACAATAGCATCGCATGCACGGATCAACTACAACATCATCGGCAAAATCGTTAACAAGTAGACAATCTGTCCAGATTCACGAAATGACAAAAGTAGAGCTCGATTGACTCAAGCTAGGGTGCTCCATAATTGCAAACAAAGACATGGATGGATAGAGCACTACAAGATTAACAAAACATCCTTACTGATCATCCTCAAAAGAGGCACGGATCGCTAGGAAACAACATGAGCATGTGGCCGTATGAGATAAACAGCTCAAGGACTTAGTGGAAATGCTAAGTCCCTGAAATCAGCATTACCAAGTGCCTCACTTTGCAAGCTTGTGCTAGTCACCACACACATCACAAAAATACATGGGTTGCACCTCTGGAAAGATGGCAAAACCCTTAACAAAACATATGTAGAGCTCATGGGCATATCATCCACACAATAATCATGACAAAAATGACAAATAGCTAAATGGAGCAGCAGATCTGACAATTATCTCAAGTAGCACTCTTCTAACAGCATTTCGGGCATCAAGATGAACTCAAATGAGAATGATGCAATGGAATGAAATGATGTACTCTCTGAGATGAACATTTTGATATGCTATATGCCCAAAACAGAGCTACGGATGAGGAGTTACGATGCGATGAACATGCAAAAAAAATATGCAGAAAAGGGACTTCGGCGAAATCGACCTAGGGTTTACTGTAGCTGGATCTGGATCTCGCCGGCGCGCGGATCGAGGATTGCCGGAACAGTACACCAGAGTGAGAGGGTTCGCCGGAGGAGGGCTGCAGGGACGTGGGGAGGCTCGCCGGAGCCCCGATCCGCCCGCGGGGATGCAGAACGGCGAGGTGGGGCGGCAACCTCGCCGCGGCGCAGCAGAGCACGGCTGTTGGAGCACCTAGGGGCGGCGAGGTCCGATGTCCGGCGATGGCATGCGGTGGCCGGCGCGGGGCTTCCCGCCAGAGATGGAGGCGATGGGCGGCCGGGCAAGAGGAGGCGGCGCGGGCGAAGACGCAGGCCGGGAGGGCCGGCTCCGGGCTGAGCGGGCCCGCGTGGCGGCGATGTGGGCACCAGGCGGCGGCGAGTTAGGTGGTGACACGTGGCGGCGGCGGGTGCAGCGGACACGTCCGGCGCCGGTGGACGTGTCCGGCGGCGGCGGAGATCCGATTTTTAGGGTTGGACGGGGAGAGATCCGGATTTGGAATGGGGGAGGTATATATAGGCATAGAGGGAGCTAGGAGTGTCCAAATGAGGTGCGGTTTTCGGCCACGCGATCGTGATCGAACACTCTAGATGATGGAGAGGGTTTTAGTGGGTTTTGGGCCAACTTGGAGGGGTGTTGGGCTGCAACACACATGAGGCCTTTTCGGTCCCTCGGTTAACCGTTGGAGTATCAAACGAAGTCCAAATGATACGAAACTTGACAGGCGGTCTACCGGTAGTAAACCAAGGCCGCTTGGCAAGTCTCGGTCCAATCCGGAAATGTTTAATCCCCACACATGAAAGAAACCTAGAAATGACCACCGAAGGAGAACGGAGCGCCGGAATGCAAAACGGACAACGGGGAAAATGCTCGAATGCATGAGATGAACACGTATGCAAATGCAATGCACATGATGACATGATATGAGATGCATGACAACGACAACAACACACGGAGACAAAGACCCGAACCCGAGAAAAAAATAACTTAAAGCCGGAAACGGCAAGAGTTGGAGTACAAATTGGGTAAAACATATCCGGGGTGTTACAATAACCAATCATACATAAAAGAATTCAGGGAAGATTCAAATATTGTTCATAGATAATCTTGATCACATTCATCGGATCTCGACAAACACACCGCAAAAGAAGATTACATCGAATAGATCTCCAAGAGAATCAAGGAGAACTTTGTATTGAGATCCAAAGAGAGAGAAGAAGCCATCTAGATAATAACTATGGACCCGAAGGTCTGAGGTAAACTACTCACACATCATCGGACAGGCTATGGTGTTGATGTAGAAGCCCTCTGTGATCAATGCCCCCTCCGACGGAGCGCCGGAAAAGGCCCCAAGATGGGATCTCACAGGTACAGAAGGTTGCGGCGGTGGAATTAGGTTTTCGTGGTGCTCCTAGATGTTTTCAGGGTACGTAGGTATATATAGGAGGAAGAAGTAGGTTGGTGGAGGCACGAGGGGCCCACGAGGGTGGAGGGCGCGCCCAGGGGGTAGGCGCGCCCCCTGCCTTGTGGCTTCCTCGTTGGTTGCTTGACGTCCACTCCAAGTCCTCTGGATCACGTTTGTTCCAAAAATCACGCTCCCGAAGGTTTCATTCTGTTTGGACTCCGTTTGATATTCTTTTTCTGCGAAACACTGAAATAGGCAAAAAACAGCAATTTGGGCTGGGCCTCCGGTTAATAGGTTAGTCCCAAAAATAATATAAAAGTGTATAAATAAGCTCATTAAACATCCAAAACAGAATATATAATAGCATGGAGCAATCAAAAATTATAGATACGTTGGAGACGTATCAAGCATCCCCAAGCTTAATTCCTGCTCGTCCTCGAGTAGGTAAATGATAAAAACAGATTTTTTTTTTGATGTGGAATGCTTCCTAACATATTTCTCAATGTAATTTTCTTTATTGTGCCATGAATGTTCAGATCCGAAGATTCAAGACAAAAGTTTAATATTGACATAAAAATAATAATACTTCAAGCATACTTACTAAGCAATCATGTCTTCTCAAAATAACATGGCCAAAGAAAGTTCATCCCTACAAAATCATATAGTTTGTTCATGCTCCATTTTCGTCGCACAAGAATGCTCTCATCATGCACAACCCCGATGACAAGCCAAGCAATTGTTTCATACTTTAGTAATATCAAACTTTTTTCAACTTTCACGCAATACATGAGCGTGAGCCATGGATATAGCACTATGGGTGGAATAGAATATAATGAATGGGGTTATGTGGAGAAGACAAAAAGGAGAAAGTCTCACATTGACGCGGCTAATCAATGTGCTAGGGAGATTCCCATCAATTGATGTCAATGCAAGGAGTAGGGATTGCCATGCAACGGATGCACTAGAGCTATAAATGTATGAAAGCTCAACAAAAGAAACTAAGTGGGTGTGCATCCAACTTGCTTGCTCACGAAGACCTAGGGCACTTGAGGAGGCCCATTGTTGGAATATACAAGCCAAGTTATATAATGAAAAATTCCCACTAGTATATTAAAATGACAAAACAAGAGACTCTCTATCATAAAGATCATGGTGCTACTTTGAAGCACAAATGTGGAAAAAGGATAGTAGCATTGCCCCTTTTTATTTTTTATTTTTGGGGCCTTCTTTTTTTTGGACTTTCTTTCTTTTTGGGGGGACAATGCTCTATTAATGATGATCATCACACTTCTATTTATTTACAACTCAATGATTACAACTCGATACTAGAACAAGATATGACTCTATATGAATGCCTCCGGCGGTGTACCAGGATTAGCAATGACTCGTGAGTGACATGTATGAAAGAATTATGAATGGTGGCTTTGCCACAAATACGATGTTAACTACATGATCATGCAAGGCAATATGACAATGATGATGCGTGTTATAATAAACGGAATGGTGGAAAGTTGCATGGCAATATATCTCGGAATGGCTATGGAAATGCCATAATAGGTAGGTATGGTGGCTATTTTGAGGAAGATATAGGGAGGTTTATGTGTGATAGAGAGTATCGTATCACGGGGTTTGGATGCACCGGCAAAGTTTGCACCAACTCTCAAGGTGAGAAAGGGCAATGCACGGTACCGAAGAGGCTAGCAATGATGGAAGGGTGAGAGTGCGTATAATCCATGGACACAACATTAGTCATAAAGAACTCACATACTTATTGCAAAAATCTACAAGTCATCAAAAATCAAGTATTACGCGCATGCTCCTAGGGGGATAGATTGGTAGGAAAAGACCATCGCTCGTCCCCGACCGCCACTCATAAGGAAGACAATCAAATAACACCTCATGTTTCAAATTTGTTACACAACGTTCACCATACGTGCATGCTACGGGACTTGCAAACTTCAACACAAGTATTTCTCAAATTCACAACTATTCAACTAGCATAACTTTAATATCACTATCTCCATATCTCAAAACAATCATCAAGTATCAAACTTCTCTTAGTGTTATATGCACTTATATGAAAGTTTTCTTTATAATATCAAAAGAAAATTACCATGCTGTTCTAAAGGACTCTCAAAATAATATAAGTGAAGCATGAGAGATCAATTATTTCTATAAAATTAGACCACCACCATGCTCTAAAAGATATAAGTGAAGCACTAGAGCAAAAACTATATAGCTCAAAAGATATAAGTGAAGCACGTAGAGTATTCTAATAAATTCCGATTCATGTGTGTCTCTCTCAAAAGGTGTGTACAGAAAAGATGATTGTGGTAAACTAAAAAGCAAAGACTCAAATCATACAAGACGCTCCAAGCAAAACACATATCATGTGGTGAAAAAAATATAGCTGCAAGTAAAGTTACCAAAAGACGAAGACAAAAGAGAGGATGCCTTCCAGGGAATCCCCAAGCTTAGGCTTTTTGGTGTCCTTGGATTTTACCTTGGGGTGCCTTGGGCATCCCCAAGCTTAGGCTCTTGTCACTCCTTGTTCCATAATCCATCAAATCCTTACCCAAAACTTGAAAACTTCACAACACAAAACTAAACAGAAAATCTCATGAGCTCCGTTAGCGAAAGAAAACAAAACACCACTTCAAGGTACTGTAATGAACTCATTCTTCATTTATATTTGTGTTAAACCTATTATATTACAACTTCTCTATGGTTTATAAACTCCATTACTTGCCATAGATTCATCAAAATAAGCAAACAACACACGAAAAATATAATCTGTCAAAAATAGAACAGTCTGTAGTAATCTGTAACTAACGCAAACTTATGTAACCCCAAAAATTCTAAAATAAATTTATGGACGTGAGGAATTTATCTGTTAATCATCTTCAAAAATAATTAACTAAATATCACTCTCCAATCAAAAATGGCAGCAATTATCGTGAGCGCTAAAGTTTCTGTTTTTTACAGCAATATCGCAAAGACTTTCCCCAAGTCTTCCCAAAGGTTCTACTTGGCACAAACACTAATTAAACACAAAAAACAAAACCAAAACAGAGGCTAGATAAATTATTTATTACTAAACAGGAACAAAAAGCAAGGAACAAAAATAAAATTGGGTTGCCTCCCAACAAGCGTTATCGTTTAACGCCCCTAGCTAGGCATAAAAGCGAGGATAGATCTAGGTATTGCCATCTTTGGTAGGCAATCCATAAGTGGCTCTCATAATAGATTCATATGGTAATTTAATTTTATTTCTAGGGAAGTGATCCATGCCTTTCCTTTGGAATTTGGAATCTAATATTCCCTTACTTCATATCAATAATTGCACCAATCATTCTAAGGAAAGGTCTACCAAGAATAATAGGACATGTAGGATTGCAATCTATATCAAGGACAATGAAATCTACGGGCACATAATTCCTATTTGCAACAATAAGAACATCATTAATTATTCCCATAGGTTTTTTAATAGTGGAATCCGCAAGGTGCAAGTTTAAAGAGCAATCACCAAACTCACGGAAACCTAGCAAATCACACAAAGTTTTTGGGATCGTGGAAACACTAGCACCCAAATCACACAAAGCATAGCATTCATGATCTTTAATTTTTATTTTAATTGTAGGTTCCCACTCATCATAAAGTTTTCTAGGGATAGAAACTTCCAACTCAAGTTTTTCTTCATAAGATTGCATCAAAGCATCAACGATATGTTTAGTTAAAGCTTTATTTTGACTATAAGCATCAGGAGAATTTAGCATGGATTGCAACAAGGAAATACAATCTATCAAAGAGCAATTATCATAATTAAATTCCTTGAAATCCAAGATAGTGGGTTCGTTGCTATCTAAAGTTTTAACCTCTTCAATCCCACTTTTTCCAATTTTTGCATCAAGATCTAAAAACTCTGAAATTTTGGGACGCCTTCTAACTAAAGTTGACTCATCTCCAGTCCCATCATTATGAAGATTCATATTGCAAAACAAGGATTTAATAGGGTACACATCAATTACTTTTAGATCTTCATCTTTATTCTCATAAAAACTAGAAGAACACGCCTTCACAAAGCAATCTTTCTTAGCACGCATCCTAGTGGTTCTTTCTTTGCACTCATCAATGGAAATTCTCATGGCTTTGAGAGACTCATTGATATCATGCTTAGGTGTAATAGATCTAAGTTTCAAAGAATCAACATCAAGAGAAATTCTATCCATGTTCCTAGCCAACTCATCAATCTTAAGCAATGTTTCTTCAATCAAAGCATTGAAACTCTTTTGCGAACTAATAAATTCTTTAATACTAGATTAAAAATTAGAGGGCATCTTATTATAATTTCCATAAGAATTTTTGTAGGAATTACCATAATTATTAGATGAATTACTAGGAAACGACCTAGAATTAAAATTACCTCTATGTGTGTTGTTACCAAAATTGTTCCTACCAACAAAATTCACATCCATAGATTCATTATTATTCTAAATCAAAGTAGACAAAGGCATATCATTAGGATCAGTAGGAGCACTCCTATTAGCAAACAATTTCACAAGTTCATCCATCCTTCCACTCAGAACATTAATCTCGTCAATCGCATGAACTTTTTTACTAGTAGATCTTTCCGAATCCATTGAGAATAAATAACCATAATATTATCTGGGATTTTAGTAGCTTCTCCTAAAGTGATTTCCATAAAAGTGCCTCCAGCGGCCGAATCTAAAATATTTCTACAAGCAAAATTCAATCCGGCAAAAAAATTGTATAATCATCCATAAATTCAATCCATGTGTAGGGCAATTACGTATCATTAATTTCATCCTCTCCCAAGATTGTGCAACATGTTCATGATCTAGTTGATTAAAATTCATAATATAGTTTCTAAGAGAGATGATCTTAGCGGGAGGAAAATACTTAGAGATAAAAGAATCTTTGCACTTATTCCATGAATCAATACTATTTTCAGGCAAAGACGAAAACCAACCTTTAGCATGATCTCTAAGCGAAAACGGAAATAGCTTAAGTTTAAAAATATCATTATCCACATCTTTCTTCTTTTGCATATCACACAAATCAACAAAGTTGTTTAGAAGGGTAGCGGCATCTTCACTAGGAAGGCCAGAAAACGGATCTTTCATGACAAGATTCAATAAAGCAGTATTAATTTCACAAGATTCGGCATCGGTAAGAGGAGCAATTGGAGTGCTAATAAAATCATTATTGTTGGTATTGGCAAAGTCACACAATTTAGTATTATCTTGAGCCATCGTGACAAGAAAGCAATCCAACACACAAGCAAACAAGCAAAAAGAAGAAAAGCGAACAGAAGGAGAGGACGAAAGGAAAAGAGGGCGAATAAAATGGCAAGGGTGAAGTGGGGGAGAGGAAAACGAGAGGCAAATGACAAATAATGTAATGCGAAGGATAAGAGTTGTGATGGGTACTTGGTATGTCTTAACTTGGCGTAGATCTCCCCGGCAACGGCGCCAGAAATCCTTCTTGCTACCTCTTGAGCATGTGTTGGTTTTCCCTTGAAGAGGAAAGGATGATGCAGCAAAGCAGCATAAGTGTTTCCCTTAGTTTTTGAGAACCAAGGTATCAATCCAGTATGAGACCACGCGCGAGTCACCTCGTACCTACACAAACAAATAAGAACCTCGCAACCAACACGATAAAGGGGCTGTAAATCCCTTCACGGCCACTTGCAAGAGTGAGATCTGATAGAGATAATAATAAGATAATTTTTTGGTATTTTCATGATATAGATTGAAAGTAAAGATTGCAAAATAAACGGTGCCAGAAATAGCTAGTTGACGGAAGATTAATATGATGGAAGATAGACCGAGGGTCCATAAGTTTCACTAGTGGCTTCTCTCAAGATAGCATAAGTATTACGGTGGGTGAACAAATTACTGTCGAGCAATTGATAGAATTGAGCATAGTTATGAGAATATCTAGGTATGATCATGTATATAGGCATCACGTCCGTGACAAGTAGACCGACTCCTGCCTGCATCTACTACTATTACTCCACACATCGACCGCTATCCAGCATGCATCTAGAGTATTAAGTTCATAAGAACGGAGTAACGCTTTAAGCAAGATGACATAATGTAGAGGGATAAACTAATGCAATATGATATAAACCCCATCTTTTTATCCTCGATGGCAACAATACAATATGTGTCGTTTCCCCTACTGTCACTTGGATCGAGCACCGCAAGATTGAACCCAAAGCTAAGCACTTCTCCCATTGCAAGAAAGATCAATCTAGTAGGCCAAACCAAACTGAAAATTTGAAGAGACTGGCAAAGATAACCAATCATACATAAAAGAATTCAGAGAAGATTCAAATATTGTTCATAGATAATCTTGATCATAAACCCACAATTCATCAGATCTTGACAAACACACCGCAAAAGAAGATTACATCGAATAGATCTCCAAGAGAATTGAGGAGAACTTTGTATTGAGATCCAATGAGAGAGAAGAAGCCATCTAGCTAGTAACTATGGACCCGAAGGTCTGAGGTAAACTACTCACACATCATCGGAGAGGCTATCGTGTTGATGTAGAAGCCCTCCATGATCAATGCCCCCTCCGGCGAAGCGCCGGAAAACGCCCCAAGATGGGATCTCACGGATACAGAAGGTTGCGGCAGTGGAATTAGGTTTTCGTGGTGCTCCTGGATGTTTTCAGGGTACGTAGGTATATGTAGGAGGAAGAAGTAGGTCGGTGCAGCCACGAGGGGCCCACGAGGGTGGAGGGCGCGCCCAGGGGAGTAGGCGCACCCCCTACCTCGTGGCTTCCTCGTTGGTTGCTTGACGTCCACTCCAAGTCCTATGGATCATGTTTGTTCCAAAAATCACGCTCCCAAAGGTTTCATTCTGTTTGGACTCCGTTTGATATTCTTTTTCTGCGAAACACTGAAATAGGCAAAAAACAGCAATTTGGGTTGGGCCTCCGGTTAATAGGTTAGTCCTAAAAATAATATAAAAGTGTATAAATAATCCCATTAAACATCCAAAACAGAATATATAATAGCATGGAGCAATCAAAAATTATAGATACGTTGGAGACGTATCATACATCAAGTGTTCTCAAATCCTGAAAAACTCAATCCGATATGATAACTTCAAAGGGAAAACTCAATTCATCACAAGAGAGTAGAGGGGGAGAAACATCATAAGATCCAACTATAATAGCAAAGCTCGTGATACATCAAGATCGTGCCGAATCAAGAACACGAGAGAGAGAGAGAGAGAGAGAGAGAGAGAGAGAGATCAAACACATAGCTACTGGTACATACCCTCAGCCCCGAGGGTGAACTACTCCCTCCTCATCATGGAGAGCGCCAAGGTGATGAAGATGGCCACCGGAGAGGGATACCCCCTCCAGCAGGGTGCCCGAACGGGTCTAGATTGGTTTTAGATGGCTACGGAGGCTTTTGGCAGCGGAACTCCCGATCTAGGTTTCTTTCTGGAATTTTGGGGTTGTATAAGAGGTGTTGGAGGGAACAAGTCAGGGGGTCCCCGAGGCGGCCACGAGGAAGGGGGGGCGCCCAGGGGGTAGGGCGCGCCTCCCACCCTTGTGGTGGCCTCAGGACACTTCTGGACCATCTCCGGTACTCCGTGGGCTTCTTCTGGTCCAAAAATGATCTCCGTGAAATTTCAGGTCAATTGGACTCCGTTTGATTTTCCTTTTCTGCGATACTCAAAAACAAGGAAAAAACAGAAAGTGGCACGGGGCTCTAGGTTACTAGGTTAGTCCCAAAAATCATATAAAATACCATATAAATGCATATAAAACATCCTAGATGGATAATATAATAGCATGGAATAATAAAAATTATAGATATGTTGGAGACGTATCAGCTGACCCTAGCGACACTGAGACTGCAGCTGCTCGTGATGATGCTATATCTGATCTATCTGGAATGAAAGACAAACTGAAGGGCGCGCTTACACATTATGAAGGTACATTAAAATGTGCAACAGCCTGGGTTTGCCCACCCTTCTTGGAAGATGGCCTCTTCTTGGACAATGTGCCATTGAAGCCGGGTTGTGTGAAGTGCTACGTGACTGAAGTAAAGCCTGGATTTAATGAATTTGCCCCGAAGAATATCCTAGGAGACTTCGATGAGCAAATGACCTTGGGAGAAACACTGTTACATCACATCCGGTGGCCACGAAAGGAAATAGAGTTCATCGATGAGATTCCTGAAGCCCCGCCAAGAGCAACCACTATCGCCCCTCAACCGGTGACGCTATCCTTGCCAGAGCAGCTCTCGCAGGCTGATGCATCAACCTGTGATCAGGCAGACCGACTTTGTGGCATATAGGCCATGTCATCCTCCGCCCCAAAGCAGCCAGTGGCAAGGCCTACAACTGCTGATGACGCAACACCGGTTCAGATGCCGGCCGCTAAAGTAGTGGGGGGAGACCCAACTGCAGCACATGCTTAGCAGACTAACCTGATGGAACAGACTGCTAAGTAGTATGATGCTTCGGAACCGCCTGCTAAGAATTTTGTAGGTCTAGAACCGACTGATCATCAGTCCGTCGGTCTGCAGGCGCGTGATCAGCATACCAATGCGTCAGCACTTCCTGCTCAGCAAACCAATGCGTTGGCACGGCCTCCTCAGCACACCGACAAGTTGGCACCACCTGTGCAGAAACCCGACATAGCTTCAACGCATAGTCAGCAGTCTGATGCCTCTGCTCCTACAGCCCAGCAGTTCATCACTGCAGCACTGCCAACTCAGCGGTCCGGCATAGATAAATAGTCTGCTAAGAAGTCCGTCCAAGCTTCACCGTCTGCTTGGCAGTCTACTGTGCAGGCAACCAGACATTCTGCCAGAAATGCTTCAAGTACCAAGAAGGAAGTGGCCAAAAAGGCTACACCCACGACCACGAGGAAGTGAAGTGGGAAAGTGAAGAGGAAAGAGAATGATTGCCTCTTACTTAAAGCACTCATCGCCTAGAAGCAAATTAACAACAACTTGTTTGAATCGGGGAGTAATATTATTTCTGACGCCATGGATGATGAAGAAGTAGAATTGTTACTTGAAGCACACAATTACGTCCATGCCTAGCCATTTCTTGTTGGCGAATACTTTGATCAGTGCAGCTCCAGTTGCCGTGAGTTACATGAATATTGCATGGATCAAATGTCAGAAGGTCATCACCATTTGCTAGTCCACTACAACAGAGATCATTTCCGGCATGATGTTGCTTCCATCACTGTGAGTTTCGAGGACTTACATCTCTTCTTTAACTTCAACATGCTCGATGCCACTCTTGTTAGATGCGTGATCTTGTAAGTACTTAACAAACTCTAATCAACTTCTCCATACAAGGCTGTAAATGAGAAACAACTAACTACATTTTATTCCTCTCAGGGGATTAAACGCGTAGAGAAGACAAAGTGAGAGTGTGTATTTCATAGATCCTGCATTAGCAAATGGCATAGCATTGCATGAAAAGGACTGACGGGAGTGGGCCATTAACACGGTCATCAGTATCTTCGAAAACACGTCCCATGCAGAATGATTTCTCTGGCCATATCATGAAGGGTAAGTCAAGTAAACAACCACACATACACTGATTGTCTTTCAGATTTCGACATCATTCATAAGTTCATGGCTTTCTTAATATGTAGCAATCACTGGATATTGGTATTCATTGTTCTAAACAAGAACACAGTTTACTACATCGATTCTCTCCGAGAGTCAACAAACGCTCAAGACATAACGCATCTTCAGCAATTCATGGATAGGTATTGAATTCTATGATGTTGAAATTAATTTGCATTCATGTCTGGTTCAATAATTGATGTTGTCAAAATTCATCATCATTTGCAGTGTGCTCGCATTGTGGAAAACTAAACCAGGAAACCTGTTCAAGAGGGAACTACCACTGCAGCACGAGATCATTTCTCCGGTAACACACTGAAATCCGTTATTTTCGGAAAAATTATCCAACAGTCTACAAATACCTTTCCTTATGCTAGTTAAATGTTCAAGCTTCTAAATAAACCTCTTTCTATTTTGTCCAAAGAAAAAAAATTATACATCTAACATCGGTTAGGTTGTTCCTAACAGGACAAATACATGACTACTTTTGTACAAAAAATTTCAGTGTCCTCAGCAAGAAGCAGGGACCAACCTTTGTGGATACTATATTTGCAGACACATGATCTCCATCTGCAAATCTGCTGATAGTTGTGACGATCCTCGCGAATTAGTACCAGTAAGTCTATCATAATTAATATCTTCTACTCCACTCATATGGCACATTCCGATCTTAAAACTACTGCAGGTGATCTTAAAACCAAGGACCCCTGAACCGCTCCCGGCTGGTGAATTGCTGATGGTTCGGAGATTTATCAGCGACTTCTTCCTAGATTACTACATCAATCCCTGAAGATTTCAGCATGCCTTCTCCTGAAACATTGAGTAAGAGTTAGCCGCTAAACATATAACGTATGGATCCATTGTTTTCCATCTGATGAGGTATTCGTATTTCGTACACTATGATTAATTATTAATGCATATATGTGTGGACAAATCATTGGAATTTAGCTACCATATGTTCAATTGTAATTGTTGCGAAATCTGATGAATGTTCTTCCCATGGACACTATTTGTTCAATTGAATATTGTGGCGAATTTTTTTTGCGTGCCGATTCAAAATGGGATATTTATGTTTATTTGTTCAATTGAATATTGTGGCGAATTTGCTTTTTGCGTGCCGATTCAAAATGGGGTATTTTTGTTTTAACCTGGCAATTGCTCCGCACACGGTTCAACTAAATGAATGTGTGCGATCCACATCGGAAAGCATACGTCAATCGTATTGGAACCGTCGGTGATACACAAAAGATCGCAAATGATTTACAGCGCTACTACGTGTGCGTAGGTTCTCCAGAACCGTTTGTGATATCGCGTTATCGCACACGAGAACTGGGAGTAAACCGTGCCCAATGCAAAATACAATCCCAATCGTATTCTTTTCAGGAAACGTGTGGGATCCCAAATGAAAAGCACATGTCACTCTTGCGGCAACCGTCGGTGATACCTAACAAATCACAAATGGTCTACAACATATGTATGTGTGCGAAGGGGCTCCTGAACCATTTGTGATAGAACATTATCACAGACGGTAATTGTTGGAAAACATGTGCGATGGAGTCTAGCATGGCAGATGGGTTACGCAGAAAACCCGTGTGCGATAGGGCACAAATCACACATAGTTCTTATGTTGGCCCGTGTGCCTTACATACTATTTCCCAAACGGTTCATTACGACAGACTGTATGGTTTCACTACGTCATTAGAAACGCTTAATCACCGATACCACACGTGCGAAAGAATTTAGTGTGTGCTGCATTGCACAGGATTACATTTTGGAAGGCCTCTGGATCACTGTTCCATATCCCCGACGGTTTCTGGGTCGTGTTGGAAGGACCCCCTATCGCACACACTCACTTGGCGACAGTTCCGAAGGCCGTCGCGGAAAGGGGTAAAAACCCGTTTGTTTAGGACCGACATGCACCAGTGACTATACGTGCATGCTTCGGGAATCACAAACCTTAACACCAATATTCTTACTAACCACAATCATTTACTAGTACCTCCCACATATTCCATCTCTATATTGCAAAACTATTGCAAGGAATCAAACATATCATATTCAGTGATCCATAAGTTGTATGTAGGGTTTTATGACTAACCATGCAAATGACCAATTCTTTTTTACTCTCTAAATAGATATAAGTGAAGCATGAGAGTTTAATTCTTTCTATAAAAGATCATGCTCTAATAAATATAAGTGAAACAAAAGAGCATTCTACAACCAACGGTTTTCTATGTGAAGAGAAACAGGCAATCTAAACTTCAAATGATATAAGTGAAGCACATGAAGCATTCTATAAAGCCATACTCAAAAGATATAAGTGAAGTGCAATGAGTGTTCTATAAATCAGCCATGGACTATCTCATACCAGCATGATGCATAAAGAAAAATGAAAACTAAAAGCAAAAGATGCTCCAAGATTTGCACATGTCACGCGAACGAAACAAAACTGAAAACATACCGATACTTGTTGAAGAAAGATGGGATGCCTTCCGGGGCATCCCCAAGCTTAGACGCTTGAGTCTCCTTGAATATTTACTTGGGGTGCCTTGGGAATCCCCAAGCTTGAGCTCTTGCCTCTCCTCCTTCTCCTCATATTGAGACCTCCTCGATCTTTGATCACTTCATCCACACAAAACTCAACAGAAAACTCGGTAAGATCCGTTAGTATAATAAAGCAAATCACTACTCTAAGTACTGTTGCAAACCAATTCATATTTTGGTTTTCCATTGTAGCTACTGTAATATAATTTTTCCATAGCTTATACTACCAGTAAAAATCGACAGTTTCATCAAAACGAGCAAAACAATGCATCAAAAACAGAATCTGTCTTAAACAAGACAGTCTGTAATAATCTGAACATTCACCATACTTATGATACTCCAAAACTTCTGGAAATAAAAATAAAAATAAACATTTTGTATAGCAAGATAGTGCAAAAGGTTTCAGAACCGTTTGACATTCCAGTAAAAAATGTAAAATCGAGCACTACAGCCAAAGTTTCTGTTTTGCACCGCACAAACCAACAAGCAATCTAATCACCCTAAAGGAAAATCTTGGCACATTATTTTTATAATACAATTGAATTGTACAAGGGGATAATTTTTTTGTGAGAATCTTCATGAAAAATTCTACATTGTTTCCATGAGCATGAACACAAGTGTTCAAGGTCGACCCTCACTTCTCCAATGCATAACTTCCAATCGCTTCTCTTTTGTGAAAAGTTTTAAGTTCCCCTCTATTTTTTGTTTTTAAACTATATAAAAGCACTCAACATAAAGAAATGACTCTTTAAAACTTCCGAATTGTCTCTCTGGCAGTGCTTTCTTTAAAGCCATTAAGCTAGGCATAAAGTGCTGAAGTAATGAATCCACCCGGATCCCAAGGTATATCAAAGCCAATTTTAATTAACAATGATTTGGCATTTAGTAGTGAGCACAAAGCAACATATATCATGCAATGACAAAGTCTAGCTCTCTTCCTATGCATCGGCATGTGATACGTCTCCAACGTATCTATAATTTTTGATTGTTCCATGCTATTATATTATCAACCTTGGATGTTTTATATGCATTTATATGCTATTTAATATGATTTTTGGGACTAACCTATTAACCTAGAGCCCAGTGCCAGTTTCTGTTTTTGTTGTTTTTGAGTATGGCAGAAAAGGAACACCAAACGGAGTCCAATTGACCTGAAACTTCACGGAACTTATTTTTGGACCAGAAAAAGGACATGGAGTAAAAGAGTTGGGCCACAAGAGTACCGGGCTTCCCACGAGGGTGGGGGGAGCGCCCACCCCCTGGGTGCGCCCCCCTGCCTCATGGACAGCCCGGAGACCCCCCTGACTTGTTCCCAACTCCAACACCTCTTATATAACCCCAAACTTCCAGAAAGAAACCTAGATCGGGGGTTCCGCCGCCAGAAGCCTCCGTAGCCATCGAAAACCAATCTAGACCCGTTCCAGCACCCTACCGGAGGGGGGAACCCCTCTTCGTTGGCCATCTTCATCATCACGGCACTCTCCATCACGAGGAGGGAGTAGTTCTCCCTCGGGGCTGAGGGTATGTACCAGTAGCTATGTGTTTGATCTCTCTCTCTCTCTCGTGTTCTTGAGTCGGCACGGTCTTGATGTATCACGAGCTTTGCTGCTATATTTGGATCTTATGATGTTTCTCCCCCTCTACTCTCTTGTGATGAATTGAGTTTTCCCTTTGAAGTTATCTTATCAGATTGAGTCTTTAAGGATTTGAGAACACTTGATGTATGTCTTGCATGTGCTTATCTCTGGTGACAACGGGATATCACGTGATCCACTTGATGTATGTTTTGGTGATCAACTTGCGAGTTCCGTGACCTCGTGAACTTATGTATAGGGGTTGGCACACGTTTTCATCTTGACTCTCTGGTGGAAACTTTGGGGCACTCTTTGAAGTTCTTTATGTTGGTTGAATAGATGAATATGAGATTGTGTGATGCATATCGTATAATCATACCCACAGATACTTGAGGTGACATTGGAGTATCTAGGTGACATTAGGGTTTTGGCTGATTTGTATCTTAAGGTGTTATTCTAGTACGAACTCTATGATAGATCAATTAGAAAGAATAACTTTGAGGTGGTTTCGTACCCTACAATAATCTCTTTGTTTGTTCTCCACTATTAGTGACTTTGGAGTGACTCTTTGTTGCATGTTGAGGGATAGTTATATGTTCCAATTATGTTATTATTGTTGAGAGAACTTGCACAAGTGAAAGTATGAATCCTAGGCCTTGTTTCCTAGCATTGCAATACCGTTTGTGCTCACTTTTATCATTAGTTACCTTGCTGTTTTTATATTTTTCAGATTTCAAAAACCTTTATCTGCCATCCATATTGCACTTGTATCACCATCTCTTCGCCGAACTAGTGCACCTATACAATTTACCATTGTATTGGGTGTGTTAGGGACACAAGAGACTCTTTGCTATTTGGTTGCAGGGTTGTTTGAGAGAGAACATCTTCATCCTATGCCTCCCATGGATTGATAAACCTTAGGTCATCCACTTGAGGGAAATTTGCTACTGTCCTACAAACCTCTGCACTTGGAGGCCCAACAACGTCTACAAGAAGAAGGTTGTGTAGTAGACATCAAGCTCTTTTCTGGCGCCGTTACCGGGGAGGTTAGTGCTTGAAGGTATATCTTTAGATGTTTCAATTGAATCTTTTATTTTCTTGTTTTATCACTAGTTTAGTTTATAAAAGAAAACTATAAAAAAATGGAATTAAGGTTACCTCATATGCTTCATCTTTTCAATGTCTTTCATGAAAATAAGGATTCCGATAATTGTGCCAAAGTGTTAGAAGAAGAATGCATTAGAATGTTTGGCACTAAATCTTTGAATGATGAGCATGATTGCAATGTTGTTAGTATGAATTCATTGAATACCCATGATGCTAATGGTATGCAAAGCCACAAGCTTGGGATGCTATGTTTGATGTAGATGATATTTTTTGTCCCCCAAGTTTTGATGAGCAAATTTATTATGATGATAGCATGCCTCCTATTTATGATGATTATATTGATGAAAGTGGGTTTGGAAGAGTGTCAACTTTAGGAAGTAATGATCCCACTATTTTGGAGGGTGTTGAATCTTATTGTGATAATTATGAAAGTGGGTTTGGAGAGGCCATGACTTTAGTTAATGTTAATCCCACTATTTTGGAAGAGTTTCAACTTTGCATACATGTGGATCGTGTTAAGAATGCTTTATGTGATAGTTATATTGTTGAATTCATTCATGAAGCTACTGAAAATTATTATGAGGGAGGAATATATTCTTGTAGGAGTTGCAATAATATCAAGGTTCCTCTCTATGTGTTGAAAATCTTGAAGTTATCCTTGTTTTACCTTCCTATGCAAGTTGATTCTTGTTCTCACAAGTTGTTTGCTCACAAAATCCCTATGCATAGGAAGTGGGTTAGACTTAAATGTGCTAGTCATATTCTTCATGATGCTCTATTTATGTTACAATTCTTATATTTTATGTGAGCATCATTGAAATTATCATGCCTAGCTAGGGGCGTTAAACGATAGCGCTTGTTGGGAGGCAACCCAATTTTATTTATGTTCCTTGCTTTTTGCTCCTGTTTAGTAATAAATAATTCATATATCCTATGTTTAGATGTGGTTTCATGCTTTTAATTAGTTTTTGTGCCAAGTAGAACCTTTGGGAAGACTTGGGGGAGTCTTTGTGATCTTGCTGTAAAAAACAGAAACTTTAGAGCTCACGAGATTTGCTGCCATTTTTACTAGAGAGTTCTATTTAGTTAATTCTTTTTTCAGATGATTAATAGATAAATTCCTCAAGTCCATAAATTTATTTTAGAATATTTGGGGTAACAGAAGTATTAGAAACCTCCAGATTTCTACAGACTGTTCTGTTTTTAACAGATTCTGTTTTCTATGTGTTGTTTGCTTATTTTGATGAATCTATGAGTAGTATCGGAGGGTGTGAACCATAGAGAAGCTGGAATATAGTAGATATTACACCAATATAAATAAAGAATGAGTTCACAACAGTACCTAAGTGGTGATTTATTTTCTTATACTAACGGAGCTTACTGTTCACAACAGTACGAGTTTTCTGTTAAGTTTTGTGTTGTGAAGTTTTCAAGTTTTGGGTAAAGATTCGATGGACTATGGAATAAGGAGAGGCAAGAGTCTAAGATTGGGGATGACCAAGGAACCCCAAGGTAATATTCAAGTACAACCAAGATCCTAAGCTTGGGGATGCCCCGGAAGGCATCCCCTCTTTCGTCTTCGTTCATCAGTAACTTTACTTGGAGCTATATTTTTATTCACCACATGATATGTGTTTTGCTTGGAGCGTCATTTTATTTTATTTTGTTTTTCTTGATGTTTGAATAAAATACCAAGATCTGAAATTATTAAATGTTAGAGAGTCTTCACATAGTTTCATAATTATTCGACTACTCATTGATCTTATCTTTTGGAGTAGTTTGTCGTTTGCTCTAGTGCCTCACTTATATCTTCTTAGATGAACTCTCGTGCTTCACTTATATTATTTTGATAGTATTTAGAACAGCATGGTAGTTTGCTTTGGTTATGAAACTAGTCCTAATATGATGGGCATCCAAGATGGGTATAATAAAAACTTTCATATAGAGTGCATTGAATACTATGAGAAGTTTGATACTTGATAATTGTTTTGAGATATAGAGATGGTGATATTAGAGTCGTGCTAGTTGAGTAATTGTGAAATTGAGAAATACTTGTGTTGAGGTTTGCAAGTCACGTAGCATGCACGTATGGTAACCGTTGTGTGACAAATTTGAAGAATGAGGTGTTTCTTTGATTGCCTTCCTTATGAGTGGCGGTCAGGGACGAGCGATGGTATTTTCCTACCAATCTATCCCCCTAGGAGCATGCGCATAGTGCTTGGTTTTTGATGACTTGTAGATTTTTGCAATAAGTATGTGAGTTCTTTATGACTAATGTTGAGTCCATGGATTATACGCACTCTCACCCTTCCATCATTGCTAGCCCCTTCGGTACCGTGCATTGCCCTTTCTCACCTCGAGAGTTGGTGCAAACTTTGCCGGTGCATCCAAACCCCGTGATATGATACGCTCTGTCACACATAAACCTCCTTATATCTTCCTCAAAACAGCCACCATACCTACCTATTATGGCATTTCCATAGCCATTCCGAGATATATTGCCATGCAACTTTCCACCGTTCCGTTCATCATGACACACATCATTATTGTCATATTGCCTTGCATGACCATGCAGTTGAGATCGTATTTATGGCAAATCCACCATGCATAATTTATCATACATGTCACTTTTGATTCATTGCCCATCCCGGTACACCGCCGGAGGCATGCATATAGAGTCATATTTTGTTCTAGTATCGAGTTGTAATCTTTGAGTTGTAAATAAATAGAAGTGTGATGATCATCATTAATAGAGCATTGTCCCAAACGAAAAAAACAACAAAAATAGAAAGGCCAAATAAAAGACCAAATATAAAATATAAAATATAAAAAATAAAAGGGACAATGCTACTATCCTTTTTTCCCACACTTGTGCTTCAAACTGGCACCATGATCTTTATGATAGAGAGTCTCTTGTTTTGTCACTTTCATATACTAGTGGGAATTTTTCATTATAGAACTTGGCTTGTATATTCCAACAATGGGCTTCCTCAAATGCCCTAGGTCTTCGTGAGCAAGCAAGTTGGATGCACACCCACTTAGTTTATTTTGTTGATCTTTCATGCATTTATAGCTCTGGTGCATCCGTTGCATGGCAATCCCTACTCCTTGCATTGACATCAATTGATGGGCATCTCCCTAGCCCATTGATTAGCCACGTCGATGTGAGACTTTCTCCTTTTGTCTTCTCCACACAACCCCCATCATTATATTCTATTCCACCCATAGTGCTATGTCCATGGCTCACGCTCATGTATTGCATGAAAGTTGAAAAAAGTTTGAGATTAATAATGTATGAAACAATTACTTGTCTTGTCATCGGGGTTGTGCATGATGGGAGCATTTTTGTGTGACGAAAATGAAGCGTAGCCAAACTATATGATTTTGTAGGGATAAGCTTTCTTTGGCCATGTTATTTTGAGAACACATAATTGCTTGGTTGGTATGCTTGAAGTATTATTATTTTTATGTCAACATTAAACTTTTGTCTTGAATCTTATGGATCTTAATATTCTTGCCACAATAAAAGAAGATTACATTGAGAAATATGTTAGGTAGCATTCCACATCAAAAATTCTGTTTTTATCATTTACCTACTCGAGGACGAGCAGGACTTAAGCTTGGGGATGCTTGATGCGTCTCCAATGTATCTATAATTTTTGATTGTTCCATGCTATTATATTATCAACCTTGGATGTTTTATATGCATTTATATGCTATTTAATATGATTTTTGGGATTAACCTATTAACCTAGAGCCCAGTGCCAGTTTCTATTTTTTCGTTGTTTTTGAGTATATCAGATAAGGAAAACCAAACGGAGTCCAATTGACCTGAAACTTCACGGAACTTATTTTTGGACCAGAAGAAGGACATGGAGTAAAAGAGTTGGGCCAGAGAGTCCTGGGCTGCCCATGAGGGTGGGGGCGCCCACCCCCTGGGCGCACCCCCCTGCCTCGTGGACAGCCTGGAGACCCCCCCTGACTTGTTCCCGACTCCAACACCTCTTATATAACCCCAAACTTCCAAAAAGAAACCTAAATCGGGAGTTCCGCCGCCAGAAGCCTCCGTAGCCACCGAAAACCAATCTAGATCCGTTCTGGCACCCTGCGGGAGGGGGGAATCCCTCTCCGGTGGCCATCTTCATCATCCCGGCGCTCTCCATGACGAGGAGGGAGTAGTTCTCCCTCGGGGCTGAGGGTATGTACCAGTAGCTATGTGTTTGATCTCTCTCTCTCTCTCTCGTGTTCTTGAGTCAGCACGGTCTTGATGTATCGCGAGCTTTGCTACTATATTTGGATATTATGATGTTTCTCCCCCTCTACTCTCTTGTGATGAATTGAGTTTTCCCTTTGAAGTTATCTTATTGGATTGGGTCTTTAAGGATTTGAGAACACTTGATGTATGTCTTGCATGTGCTTATCTGTGGTGACAATGGGATATCACGTGATCCACTTGATGTATGTTTTGGTGATACCTCGTGAACTTATGCATAGGGGTTGGCACACGTTTTCGTCTTGACTCTCCGGTAGAAACTTTGGGGCACTCTTTGAAGTTCTTTGTGTTGGTTGAATAGATGAATCTAAGATTGTGTGATGCATATCGTATAATCATACCCACGGATACTTGAGGTGACATTGGAGTATCTAGGTGACATTAGGGTTTTGGTTGATTTGTATCTTAAGGTGTTATTCTAGTACGAACTATATGATAGATCGATCAGAAAGAATAACTTTGAGGTGGTTTCGTACCCTATAATAATCTCTTCGTTTGTTCTCCGCTATTAGTGACTTTGGAGTGACTCTTTGTTGCATGTTGAAGGATAGTTATATGATACAATTATGTTATTATTGTTGATAGAACTTGCATGTAATGCCCCAGATATAACTTTCCCAATTTGTACTCCAACTCTTGCCGTTTTCGGCGTTAAGTTATATTTATTTCTCGGGTTCGGGTCTTTCTCTCCATGTGTTGTTTTCGTTTTCATGCATCTCATATCATGACATCATGTGCATTGCATTTGCATATGTGTTCATCTCATGCATTCGAGCATTTTCCCCGTTGTCCGTTTTGCATTCCGGCGCTTCGTTCTCCTCCTGTGGCCATTTCTAGCTTTCTTTCGTGTGTGGGGATTAAACATTTCCGGATTGGACCGAGACTTGCCAAGCGGCCTTAGTTTACTACCGGTAGACCGCCTGTCAAGTTTTGTATCATTTGGACTTCGTTTGATACTCCAACGGTTAACCGAGGGACCAAAAAGGCCTCGTGTGTGTTGCAGCCCAACACCCCTCCATTTTGGCTCAAAACTCACCAAACTCTGCTCCATGTCCTAGAGAGTTCGATCACGATCGCGTGGCTGAAAACCGCACCTCATTTGGACTCTCCTAGCTCCACTTATGCTTATAAATAGACCCCCTCCATTTCGGATCTCTCCTCCCCCACGAAACCCTAGAAAAATCCTCCGCGCGCCGGCCGGACACGTCCGTCCCCGACCGGACACGTCCGCCGTCGCCGCCAGCCTCTCCGCAGCCGCCACATGGCAGGCGCCACCGCCGCCGCCGCCGGCCCGCCCGAGCCCGCGGGAGGCCCCGGCGAGCCCGAGCCACCGCCGCTCGGCACCCGCGCCTCCGCCGCCCCTCGTCCTCGCGCCCGGTGACTGGCGCCGCCGCCCCGCCATCTCCGGCCGCCCGGAGCCGGCCGGACCTCGCCGCCCCGCTGCCGCGCCGTTCCCGCCGGCAGCCGCGCCCCGCCGCGGCCGGGTCTCGCCACCGCCGCCCCGGTCGCCGCCTCTCGTCGCCGTCCTCGCCGCGGCCGTCGCCCGCCACCACTGGCCGCCCCGGCCTCGTCCCCAACTCCGGCGACCGCCGGTGAACAGTGCCGCCGCTGCCTCGGGCCGCGTGCCCCGAAACCCTAGATCTGGATCCAGAGGTCGTTTTTTTTTGCTAAGTCCCAGGAATTTCACTTCATATGCTCCTGTTCGAGGTCCCGTAACTTTGCATCCGTAGCTCCGATTTGGGCATATAGTATATCAAAATGTTCGTCTCGACGAGTACATCATTTCACTCCATTGCATCATTTTCATTTGAGTCCATCTTGATGCCCAAAATGCTGTTAGAAGAGGTCTTCGTGAGTTAATTGTCAGATCTGCTAGTTCATCTTAGACTTTTGTCATTTTTGCCATGATTATTATGTGCATGATATGCTTGTGAGTCCTTCATATGTTTTGTTAAGGATTTTGTCTTCTTTACAGAGGTGCAACCCATGCATTTTTAGGATGTGTGTGGTGACTTTTGCAAGCTTGCAAAGTGAGGCACCCGGAAAATCTGTTTTCAGAGACTTAGTTGCTTTCACTAAGTCTAGGATTATTTAGTTCATGATGCCATATGTTCAGCTTGTTTCCTAGTGATCCGTGCCTCTTTTGAGGATGACCAGTAAAGGAGTTTTGTTAATCATGTTATGCTCTATCCATCCATGTCTTTTTTTGCAATTATGGAGCACCCTAGCTTGAGGCAATCGAGCTCTACTTTTGCTTCGTTGTGAATCTGGGTAGATCGTCAACTTGTTTGCGATTTTGCCGATGTTATCGTAGTTGATCCGTGCATGCTATGCCATTGTTCTTGCCATGTCTAGCTAGAATTTTGTGCCTTCTTAATGGATGTATGCTTGCCTTGCCATGACTTGCACTGTGGTGAGTGCATCGAGCTCGTTTACATGCCTTCGTGAGTTATATTTCAGCATGTCTCAGTTTTCACTAAGTCTGAAAACTGATTGTGTTTGAGCTATGTTCGTGTGCTTGTTAGTATATTTTGTGATCCCTTTTGGCCCCAGGTCATTTTGGGACTTTTGTTAAGCTTGTTGAGTAGCTCCATGCCATGCTCTTATTTGTCATGATTAGGTCATGTATCATGTTGTTTTGCTGCTCCGAAGAGGGCTTCGTGATCTGAAATTTCAGACAAGTGTTAATTTCACTAAGTCTGCAATCTGTTTTGCATTTGCGTTTTTGCCATGCTTGTTTGATCCTCATAATGGATGAATTGGTCGTGGCTCAGTGCTAGTATTTTGTTAAGCATCTTGTGTGCATCCCTGCCATGTATTTTATTGTCATGTTTGGTGGCTGTAGCATGTTCATTGCATTGCATTTAGATGCCTACTTGCTGTAAATCGCAGACCGGCGTCATATCTTAAAGCGCTTGCCATTTCCAAACCGTAACTCCGATTCCGACGATCTTTATATCGTTTTCAAGCGATTTCATCTCATCTTTCCAGTGGCACCCTTGGAATTCCAAGTTGAGGCCAGGTTCATGCATTTCCTGTCATATCTTGCATTTTGCATCCCGCATCGCATCCCGCATAGCATATCATCATTTCATCATATTGCTTGGTCTTACACGTGGTTGATTGTATCCTTGTTGCTTGTTTGTCTTGTTTGGGTACAGCCGGGAGACGAGTTTGCTACCGAGGAGCCCGTTGAGTTTGCTTGTGAGGATCCAGTCAACTCTGACAACTGTGCAGGCAAGATGATCATACCCTCGAAATCACTACTATCTTTGCTATGCTAGTTTGCTCGCTCTTGCTATGCCAATGCTATGATGCCTACCTTTTGCTTGTCAGCCTCCCAATTGCCATGTTGAACCTCTAACCCACCATGTCCTAGCAAATCGTTGATTGGCTATGTTACCACTTTGCTCAGCCCCTCTTATGCGTTGCTAGTCGCAGGTGAAGATTGGAGGCCGTTCCTTGTTGGAACATCTTTTATTTACTTGTTGGGATATCATTATACCGCTATGTTATCTTAATGCATCTATATACCTGGTAAAGGGTGGAAGGCTCGGCCTCTCGCCTAGTGTTTTGTTCCACTCTTGCCGCCCTAGTTTCCGTCATATCGGTGTTATGTTCCCGGATTTTGCGTTCCTTACGCGGTTGGGTTATAATGGGAACCCCTTGACTGTCCGCCTTGAATAAAACTCCTCCAGCAGTGCCCAACCTTGGTTTTACCATTTGCCACCTAGCCTTTCCCTTGGGTTTCGCGGACTCAAGGGTCATCTTATTTTACCCCCCCCCCCCGGGCCAGTGCTCCTCTGAGTGTTGGTCCAACCAAGAGCACCGTGCGGGGCCGTCCCTCGGCAACTTGGGTTACGTTGGCTCCCGTACGCTTAGCTTATCCGGTGTGCCCTAAGAACGAGATATGTGCAGCTCCTATCGGGATTTGTCGTCACAGCGGGTGGTGTTGCTGGACTTGTTTTACCATTGTCGGAGTTGTCTTGTTGTACCGGGATGCCGAGCCTGGTCGGAATGTCTCGGGTGGAGGTCTATTCCTTCTTTGACCGTGAGAGCTTGTCATGGGCTAAGTTGGGACTCCCCTGCAGGGATTGAACTTTCGAAAGCCGTGCCCGCGGTTATGGGCAGATGGGATTTTGTTAATGTCCGGTTGTAGATAACTTAAACTAAACTTAATTAATATGCATCAACTGAGTGTGTTACCGTGATGGCCTCTTCTCGGCGGAGTCCGGGAAGTGGACACGGTGTTGGAGTAATGTTTGCGCAGGCTGCTCTCTAGTTTCTCGCTCGTGCTTTGCCTCCTCTTCTCGCTCTCTTTTGCGAATAAGATAGCCACCATGTATGCTAGTCGCTTGCTGCAGCTCCACATATATATTTGCCTTACCCTTCCTATAAGCTTAAATAGTCTTGATCGCGAGGGTGCGAGATTGCTGAGTCCCTGTGGCTCACAGATACTATAACTCCAGATGCAGGTCCAGGTGATTCCGCTCCAGGTGATGAGTACGAGCTCAAGTGGGAGTTCGACGAGGATTCTCAACGTTACTACATTTCCTTTCCCGATGATCAGTAGTGGTGCCCAGTTGGGGGTGATTGGGACCATGTCGCATGTTGGGTTCTCTTCTATTTTGGCACCGTAGTCGGGCCATGAGTGTTTTGGATGATGTAATGTTATTTATGTTCTTGATTGACGTGGCGAGTGTAAGCCAACTATGTTCTCCCCTTTATTATTCATATTACATGGGATGTTGTGAAGATTGCCTAACTTGCGACATATGCCTTCAATGCGATTATGTCTCTAAGTCGTGCCTCGACACGTGGGAGCTATAGTCGCATCGAGGGTGTTATATTGCACTAGTGAAAGTATGAACCCTAGGCCTTGTTTCCGAGCATTGCAATACCGTTTGTGCTCACTTTTATCATTAGTTACCTTGCTGTTTTTATATTTTTCATATTTCAAAAACCTTTATATACCATCCATATTGCACTTGTATCACCATCTCTTCGCCGAACTAGTGCACCTATACAATTTGCCATTGTATTGGGTGTGTTGGGGACACAAGAGACTCTTTGCTATTTGGTTGCGGGGTTGTTTGAGAGAGACCATCTTCATCCTATGCCTCCCATTGATTGATAAACCTTAGGTCATCCACTTGAGGGAAATTTGCTACTTTCCTACAAACCTCTGCACTTAGAGGCCCAACAACGTCTACAAGAAGAAGGTTGTGTAGTATACATCAGCATGTCATACAAGAACAATTCAAGCACATCAAGTAAAGGCCAATGCATAGTACAAGTAGTTTCTTGCAATTCTATCGTGTTGAAAACATAGAGAGGCGGAGACTTAGTTCCTCTCTCATAATAATTGCAAGTATGAGTAGCAAGCACATGCATATTACATTCATCAAAATTATCATGTGCAACGGTAAAAGGCAACCCATCAACGTAATCCTTAATAAGTGCAAACTTCTCTGATATAGTGTAGTCGGGAGAATTCAGAAAGATAATAGGACTATCATGTGTGGGTGCAAAAGCAACAATTTCATGTTTAACATAAGGAACAATAGCAAGTTCATATCCATAATCATAATTCATATTGGCATCGTAGCCACAAGCATAACAAGCATCAAGTTCATCAAAAAGGGATATTTCAAATGAATCAACGGGATCATAGCAATTATCATAGCATTCATCCTTCGGTAAGCATGAAGGGACATTAAATAATGTATGAGTTGGAGGGTTACTCTCATTAGAAGGTGGGCACGGGTAGCTAATCCGTTCTTCCTCCGTTTGTTCTTCGCTCCCCTCCTCATCTTTTTCATCCGATGAGCTCACAGTTTCATCAATTTTTCTTCCATAGACTCCCCCAAAATATTAGTCTCTTCTTGGACAGCGGAGACTTTCTCAATAAATGCATCAATATCGGAATTGTATTTATAATTATCATAGCAATATTTAAGGATGGCAAAATTTTCAGGTCTATAAACATCATCATCAAAAGCATCATACTTTTCAAACAAAGATTCAATTTCATAAGCACCCTTAAAAGCAACAAATTCTTCTATTCGTTCCACATCATAATAATCATATATACCATTAGCATAAGAAGCTAAGGTTTCATTATCATTAAATTTGCATGAAAAGGGAAGGTGTGGAGCATTCATCCTAGAGCAACAATTATAATCATATCTCAAGCATAAATCCCAAGCATACCAATGCAACATATAAATTTGATCCCATAAAAGTTTCCCTTTTTGAGTCAAGCGATAATCCCTAAAGTATTCACGTTGATCCAATGTTACTCCCATTATATAGTTGAATGGGGTTTTCTCAGGATTATCAAAGTAGTGCATAATATCTTTTACATAACAAGCATCGAGGGTTTTAGGAGGTTCCCCATCTCCATGAGTAGCAAGTACAACTAATTTTTTTGGTATTACATGTTCCATATCCATAACTAAAGATAGAGAACAACTTAGAACAAGAAATAAAAACTACTTAGTGATAAAGCAAACAAGCACACACGAGAATATTCACCCCACACTTTTGATCCCCGGCAACGGCGCCAGAAAAAGGTCTTGATAACCCACAAGTATAGAGGATCGTGTGTAGCCTTGTTAGATAAATAAGAGTGTCGGACCCAACAAGGAGCTAAAGGCAGAACAAATATTCCCTCAAGTTCTATTGACCACCGATACAACTCTACGCACACTTGACGTTTGCTTTATCGGAAACAGTTATGAAATATTTTGTAGGTGTGATGCTATAACTACTTTGCAAGAGTAAAACTAGAAGTACTTTGCAAGATTATAAAAGTTAGGTGTTTAGTAAAAGGGTTTGTGTCAACAAGAAAGTTATTTGTCCCTAGGCAATCGATAACAAGTATTGGTAATCATTCTTGCAACTTTATATGAGGGAGAGGCATGAGCTAACATACTTTCTCTACTTGGATCATATGCACTTATGATTGGAACTCTAGCAAGCATTCACAACTACTAAACATCATTAAGGTCGTGAAACCCAACCATAGCATTAAGTATCAAGTCCTATTTATACCCATACGGCATACCCCACCTACTCGGGTTTAAGTTTCTGTCACTCTCGCAACCCACCGTAAGCGAACCATGAACATATTGCAACACCCTACAGCGGGGGCCCCTATACTGCGAAACACTGAAATAGGCAAAAAACAGCAATTTGCACTGGGCCTTGGGTTAATAGGTTAGTCCCAAAAATAATATAAAAGTGTAAAATAAAGCCCATTAACATCCAAAACAGATAATATAATAGCATGGAACAATCAAAAATTATAGATACGTTGGAGACGTATCAATGTCAGGTGGAGGAATCATTATTTTGCGCGTAATAAGGAGGCATTTCCTTGTGTGAGGCCGTGGACCCAGCTGTCAGCCTCTCCACGTACAGTCCACGTCCGATGGATGTTGTTCGTTGACCATGTTGACCATGCCGCGTCGAGAGCACCAGGGAGGTGGACGACAGCGAGGCCTAGGGAGGGAACGACACGGAGCCGTGGAAGACTCGGCAGTGGTTGCCCATGCGGTGGGGAGTACGAGGGTTTATGTCCGGTTGCCGTCGCTGAAAATTAACAGTAGGTGTGGGTGAGTAGAGGAATGGCATGGCCAATAATGGAGTAGGGTGGGCGGTGCGGCCTGTGCAGCAGCACAGACGGCCACGGGAGGCGGGAGCAGGCAGTCCCACCGGCGCTGGTTTGGGCGACTGGAGCAAGAAGATCAGATATTGAAGAAGCGGCACGGCCGTTGAATTAACATCCAACGGTCACTGCTACTAGAATCGTTTGTGGACTAAGTTGACAAAGCCTTTCATACACGTCAACCTAGTAGACCCACAAGTTAGCCTCCAAATCTGTCCCAAACAACATACAGCCTGAAATTTCTAGCTAGATTCAAATTAATTTAAAAACTAAACATATCTTAATTTAAATCCAATGAAATTTTAGCCGCACAAAAACAATGAAATTTAAAATATCAAAATCCGAAAGAAAAAAGCATTTTGGAACTAATTGTATGTTTGCTGTATTTTTTTCATTTTACAACCCATTTATTATTACTTATAGCCCATTTTTTGGGCAAAATGCATACCTCCTCGTCTTGAAAGATTTCCGGCCCAGCAGGGCATAGAAAAGCAAGTATGCCTACGTTGGTTATTCTGCAAAAAAACAAAATAGCTGGGCTAGCCATTTTCAGAAAGGAAAAAAACAAACTGGGGTGGTCATGTGCTAAACATATGAAATAAAAGCCTGGGCTAGACGGGCCACAGCTCCCACACAACCCAGTTGATACCCTTCTCCGTCCTGAAAAAACAAAATTACTGCGCGCGTTGTTGGGTCCTTACTGTCATCCTCACCATGTACTGTCATCTCCTTATTCCTCTCAGTTGTTGATCATGTTGACAACACCGGAGGGCGGCACCGCAGCGAGCGAACCAAGGCTGAGGACGATGGTGAAGCCTCGGGGGGCAACGAATAGGAGCCAGGGAAGATGCGTAGAGTTTTAGGGTGCGATGTGGCCACGATGCGTGCACGATAACACAGCCAGCCGTGGGTGGCGGGAGTAGGCGGTCCCACTGGCGCCGGTTTGGCTTTGGCGGCTGGAGGAAGAAGAGACTAAAGAAACACGACAAACGTTGAATGTCAATCCAACGGTCAAGGTTGGCACAATCGTTTGTTGACTAAGCCGACACCAAGTAGCATTTTTTTATATATAGGAAGAAAATAAAATATGGGCTCGTTTGTCTGATAACATTCCCGAAACTGTGATAGTTCGATCTTGCATCGCAACTAAAACTGCGAGGAAAATGAGTTCGTCTGCCGTCCTCCACCCAGGGAACGTTCGCCACATAAGTGACTAGCATCATTGGTTTCCAACCGAGAGGTCTTGGGTTCGAGTCCCGGGAACTCTCAATTTTGTCCTCCTTCCTTCCTCGCAAAAAAAAGAAAGAAAATCAAAGACTTGAGAAGGCGTACAGAACAAGTTAGTGTACCAGTAAAGAGACGTTGTTGAGTTTTAGAAAAAAGAGAGACGTGCTCCTGTAGTTGGTTCGAATCCAAACCTAGAGTATGACTATATATGGTGCTATGCTACTCTGCAAGTAATGAAACTGACATATCCAACGTTTGCTTCTCCTCTTCTCTACTTACTCTGCCTAGCATCAGAAGCTCTTACCGCAGCAACCATGTCCGCTGGCTGCTCGTCCACCTGCTCTTCAACAGGCAACAACCAGATATGCGCCAAGTTGCCACCTATACCATCGCCCGTGGGTCTCATCACACCCCCGCCGGCACACGCACCGCAGCTGGTTGCTCATCGCAACCCGCTGCCGTTGGTTTGGTGCTACTGCTGCAAATTACGCAGAGTCATCCATCGCGTCTCAACCACAATCCTCAATCCTGGTCGAGTCTTCTACAAATGCTCGAATCATAGGGTAATAATATGTTTAAGTGTTTTTCTGCTGCTTTCAGTTGCTGATTTTTTTAATAGTTTGGTTGATAATCTTCCAATTTGATTCATGTAGAAAAGGGAAGATTCGTGTGATTTGTATTTCTGGGAAGTTGCTGATGTGGGGGAATGCAACTACACTGATTATTTGGTTAGCCGAGGAATCCCAATACCAGCAGGTTGGGGTGTTGGACAAGTAACTGAAGGAACGGCACAAGAGGAAGATGCGGAGCAGAAGGTTAAAGATGCAGTTCCTCTGATCATGGCCAAGCAACAGCTGCTGAACGGCCTTGACTGCAATGAGGAGATGAAAGAGCTTGTGAAGATAATGGGCAAAATCAATGTGCTCTGTAGGATGATTGTCTCTTTATTTGCAGTGTATGTAGCACTCGTGATGTATTTAGTGGCTATGACATGAGCACTTTGTTGAAACTAGTAATGAATGAAACATGTGTAGCAGGCTGGGCGTAGTGTTTTGAACATGTAATGATTTCTATTAACGAAAATCTGGGTGTATCCCCTTTTGCTCATAAATAAATAAGTAGCAGATGCCCTTTTGGTAATAAATAAATAAATTAGCAGAGGCCCTGTCGGGTCAGCTTTGTTCCCATTCGAAGACGTCGAGCAAATTGCAGTCCAACAACAAACTATGTCATCAAATTCAAGTTTCACAGCCAAATATGAGTACAACTAAACAACAATGTCATCATCTTTTAGTTGTCATACAATCACCAAACACAAATCAACATACATAACAAGTGATGTTCTCACAGCAAAATACTAAATAGCACGTTCATCAGGTTTCAGTTGTCATAGCAAACACAATTTCACATAGTAGATAAAAAACGTCTTCTGACAGGCAAATACGACAAAAGCAATCTAATCATCATCCGCAGCAGCAGTGTCAACATCTTCACCATGTGTATCAGTCTGAATTGTAATTCCCCACAGTGTCATCTTCTTCTTCATCCTCAATGTCCTCGAACGTTGGCTTCTTCTTGATCAACTCTTTTATGTCCACAGCACGACATGCAATCTTTTTGCCAGCGTCATTGATACGTCTCCGTTGCATCTACAATTTTTGATTGTTTCATGTCAATATTATACAACTTTTACATACTTTTGGCAACTTTTTATATGATTTATTTGGACTAACTTACTTATCCAATGCCCAATGCCACTTCCTGTTTTTTGCATCTTTTTGTTTCACAGAAAATCCATATCAAACGAAGTCCAAATGCGACAAAAATTTATAGAGAATTATTTAGGAATATATGTGATTTTTAGGAGGTGGAATCAACTCAAACAGGGGCCCACAGAGCCCACAACCCACCAGGGCGCGCCATGCACCCCCTGGCGCGCCCAGGTGTCTTGTGACCTCCTCGAAGGTCGGTTGGGGCCCTTCTTTTGGTGCAAGAAAGATAATTTATGGAAAAAACCATGTACAAATTTCGGCGCAATCAGAGTTACGGATCTCCGGGAATTTAACAAACCGTGAAGGGCCAGATCTCGGGAACGCGAAACAGAAGAGAACAGAGAGGGAGATCCAATCTCGGAGGGGCGAAAGCCCCTCCGCGTCCATGGAGGCCATGGACTAGAGGGGGAACTCTCCTCCCATCTGGGGGGAGGCCAAGGAAGAAGAAGAAGGAGGGGGACTCTCTCCCCCTCTCTCCCGGTGGCGCCGGAGTGCCGCCGGGGCAACGATCAGGGCGGCGATCTACATGAACAATCTTGCTACCGTCAACACCAACTTTCTCCCCCTCTATGCAGTGGTGTAACACCTCTTCTCCCCCCTGTAATCTCTACTTAAACATGGTGCTCAACTCCACATATTATTTCCCAATGATCTATGGTTATCATATGATGCTTGAGTAGATCTGTTTTGTCATGTGGGTTAATCGTGATCTTGGTTGGTATGATTGTATATTTTATTTATGGTGCTGTCCTACGGCGCCCTCCGTTCTCGTGCAAATGTGAGGGGCCCCACTGTAGGGTGTTGCAATATGTTCATGGTTCGCTTACGGTGGGTTGCGAGAGTGACAGAAACTTAAACCCGAGTAGGTGGGGTATGACATATGGGAATAAAGAGGACTTGATACTTAATGCTATGGTGGGTTTTCATGGCCTTAATGATCTTTAGTAGTTGTGGATGCTTGCTAGAGTTCCAATCATAAGTGCATATGATCCTGTTGGGGAACGTAGTAATTTCAAAAAAAATCCTACGCACACACAAGATCATGGTGATGCATGGCAACGAGGGGGGAGAGTGTTGTCCACGTACCCTCGTGGACCGAAAGCGGAAGCGTTAGCACAACGCGGTTGATGTAGTCATACGTCTTCACGATCCGACCGATCAAGTACCGAACGTACGGCACCTCCGAGTTCAGCACATGTTCAGCCCAATGACGTCCCTCGAACTCCGATCCAGCCGAGTGTTGAGGGAGAGTTTCGTCAGCACGACGGTGTGGTGATGATGATGATGTTCTACCGACGCAGGGCTTCGCCTAAGCACCGCTACAGTATTATCGAGGTGGATTATGGTGGAGGGGGGATCCGCACACGGCTAAAAGATCAAACGATCAATTGTTGTGTCTCTAGGGTGCCCCCCTGCCCCCGTATATAAAGGAGCAGGGGGGAGGTGCGTCCGGCTAGGAGGTGCGTCTGGCCAGGAGGGGCACTCCAGGAGGAGTCCTACTCCCACCGGGAGTAGGACTCCCTCCCTTTTCCTTGTTGGATTAGGAGTGGAGGGGAAGAGAGGAGGGAGAGAGGAAGGAAAGGGGGGGCGCTGCCCCCCTCTCCTTGTCCTATTCGGACTAGGGGGAGGGGCGCGTGTCCCTGCCCTGGTCGCCTCTCCTCTTCTCCATAAAGGCCCACTATGGCCCATTAAGCCCCTGGGGGGTTCCTGTAACCCCTCGGCACTCTGGTAAAATCCCGATTTCACCCGGAACACTTTCAACATCCAAATATAGGCTTCCAATATGTCAATATTCATATCTCGACCATTTCGAGACTCCTCGTCATGTCCGTGATCACATCCGGAACTCTGAACAACCTTCGGTACATCAAAACTCATAAACTCATAATATAACCGTCATCGAAACTTTAAGCGTGCGGACCCTACGGGTTCGAGAACTATGTAGACATGACCGACACACGTCTCTGGTCAATAAACAATAGTGGAACCTGGATTCTCATATTGGCTCCCACATATTCTACGAAGATCTTTATCGATCAGACCGCATAACAACATAGATTGTTCCCTTTGTCATCGGTATGTTACTTGCCCGAGATTCGATCGTCGGTATCTCAATACCTAGTTCAATCTCGTTACCGGCAAGTCTCTTTACTCATTCTGTAATACATCATCCCGCAACTAACTCATTAGTTGCAATGCTTGCAAGGCTTAAGTTATGTGCATTACCGAGAGGACCTAGAGATACCTCTCCGACAATCGGAGTGACAAATCCTAATCTCGAAATACGCCAACCCAACAAGTACCTTCGGAGACACCTGTAGAGCACCTTTATAATCACCCAGTTATGTTGTGACGTTTGGTAGCACACAAAGCGTTCCTCCGGTAAACGGGAGTTGCATAATCTCATAGTCATAGGAACATGTATAAGTCATGAAGAAAGCAATAGCAACATATAAATGATCGAGTGCTAAGCTAACGGGATGGGTCAAGTCAATCACATCATTCTCCTAATGATTTGATCTTGTTAATCAAATGACAACTCTTTGTCTATGGTTAGGAAACATAACCATCTTTGATCAACGAGCTAGTCAAGTAGAGGCATACTAGTGACACTCTGTTTGTCTATGTATTCACACATGTATCATGTTTCCGGTTAATACAATTCTAGCATGAATAATAAACATTTATCATGATATAAGGAAATAAATAATAACTTTATTATTGCCTCTAGGGCATATTTCCTTCAGATCCAAGTAGAGAAAGTATGTTAGCTCATGCCTCTCCCTCATATAAAGTTGCAAGAATGATTACCGGTACTTGTTATCAATTCCCTAGGGACAAATAACTTTCTTGTTGACACAAACCCTTTTACTAAACACCTAACTTTTATTATCTTGCAAAGTACTTCTAGTTTTACTCTTGCAAAGTAGTTCTAGCATCACACCTACAAAATAGTTTCATAATTGTTTCCGATAAAGCAAACATCAAGTGTGCGTAGAGTTGTATCGGTGGTCAATAGAACTTGAGGGAATATTTGTTCTGCCTTTAGCTCCTCGTTGGGTTTGACACTCTTATTATCTAAGAAGGCTACAAACGATACCCTATACTTGTGGGTTATCAAGACCTTTTTCTTGCGCCGTTGCGGGGGAGCAAAAGCGTGGGGTGAATATTCTCGTGTGTGCTTGTTTGCTTTATCACTAAGTAGTTTTTATTTCTTGTTCTAAGTTGTTCTCTATCTTTAGTTATGGATATGGAACATAAAATACCAAAAAAAATAGTTGTACTTGCTACTCATGGAGATGGGGAACCTCCTAAAACCCTCGATGCTCGTTATGTAAAAGATATTATGCACTACTTTGATAATCCTGAGAAAACCCCATTCAACTATATAATGGGAGTAACATTGGATCAACGTGAATACTTTAGGGATTATCGCTTGACTCAAAAAGGGAAACTTTTATGGGATAAAATTTATATGTTGCATTGGTATGCTCGGGATTTATGCTTGAGATATGATTATAATTGTTGCTCTAGGATGAATGCTCCACGCCTTCCCTTTTCATGCAAATTTAATGATAATGAAACCTTAGCTTCTTATGCTAATGGTATATATGATTATTATGATGTGGAACAAATAGAAGAATTTGTTGCTTTTAAGGGTGCTTATGAAATTGAATCTTTGTTTGAAAAGTATGAAGCTTTTGATGATGATGTTTATAGACCTGAAATTTTTGCCATCCTTAAATATTGATATGATAATTATAAATACAATTCTGATATTGATGCATTTATTGAGAAAGTATCCGCTGTCCAAAAAGAGACTAATATTTTGGAGGAGTCTATGGAAGAAGAAATTGATGAAACTGTGAGCTCATCGGATGAAAAAGATGAGGAGGGGAGCGAAGAACAAACGGAGGAAGAACGGATTAGCTACCCGTGCCCACCTTCTAATGAGAGTAACTCTCCAACTCATACATTATTTAATGTCCCTTCATGCTTACCGAAGGATGAATGCTATGATAATTGCTATGATCCCGTTGATTCATTTGAAATATCCCTTTTTGATGAACCTGATGCTTGTTATGCCTGTGGCTACGATGCCAATATGAATTATGATTATGGAGATGAACTTGCTATTGTTCCTTATGTTAAACACGAAATTGTTGCTATTGCACCCACACATGATAGTCCTATTATCTTTTTGAATTCTCCCGACTACACTATATCGGAGAAGTTTGCACTTATTAAGGATTACGTTGATGGGTTACCTTTTACCGTTGCACATGATAATTTTGACGAATGTAATATGCATGTGCTTGCTACTCCTACTTGCAATTATTATGAGAGAGGAACTACATCTCCGCCTCTCTATGTTTTCAACACGATAGAATTGCAAGAAACTACTTATACTATGCCTTGGCCTTTACTTGATGTGCATGAATTGTTCTTGTACGACATGCTGATGTCTACTACACAACCTTCTTCTTGTAGACGTTGTTGGCCTCTAAGTGCAGAGGTTTGTAGGACAGTAGCAAATTTCCCTCAAGTGGATGACCTAAGGTTTATCAATCCAAGGGAGGCATAGGTTGAAGATGGTCTCTCTCAAACAACCCTGCAACCAAATAGCAAAGAGTCTCTTGTGTCCCCAACACACCCAATACAATGGTAAATTGTATAGGTGCACTAGTTCGGCGAAGAGATGGTGATACAAGTGCAATATGGATGGTAGATAAAGGTTTTTGAAATCTGAAAATATAAAAACAGCAAGGTAACTAATGATAAAAGTGAGCACAAACGGTATTGCAATGCTAGGAAACAAGGCCTAGGGTTCATACTTTCACTAGTGCAAGTTCTATCAACAATAATAACATAATTGGATCATATAGCTATCCCTCAACATGCAACAAAGAGTCACTCCAAAGTCACTAATAGCGGAGAACAAACGAAGAGATTATTATAGTGTACGAAACCACCTCAAAGTTATTCTTTCCGATCAATCTATCATAGAGTTCGTACTAGAATAACACCTTAAGATACAAATCAACCAAAACCCTAATGTCACCTAGATACTCCAATGTCACCTCAAGTATCCGTGGGTATGATTATACGATATGCATCACACAATCTCTTTGTACGGATGGGACCATTTTGTTTGACAAAAATGAAGCATGGCCAAACTATATGACTTTGTAGGGATAAGTTTTCTTTGGCTATGGTAATTTGATAAGACATAATTGCTTGATTAGCATACTTAGGGTATTACTATTTTTATGTCAACAATAAACTTTTATCTTGAATCTTTCAGATCTGAACATTCATGCCACAATAGATAAAAATACATTGAAGAACATGCTAGAAAGCATTCCACATCAAAAATTCTGTTTTTATCATTTACCTACTCGAGGACAAGTAGGAATTAAGCTTGGCGATGCTGATACGTCTCCAATGTATCTATAATTTTTTATTGTTCCATGGTATTATATTATCTGTTTTGGATGTTAATGGGCTTTATTTTACACTTTTATATTATTTTTGGGACTAACCTATTAACCCAAGGCCCAGTGCAAATTGCTGTTTTTTTGCCTATTTCAGTGTTTCGCAGAAAAGGAATATCAAACGGAGTCCAAATGGAATGAAACCTTCGGGAGCTTGATTTTTGGAACAAACATGATCCAGAGGACTTGGAGTGGACGTCAAGAAACGTATGAGGTGTCCACGAGGCAAGGGGCACGCCTACCCCCCTGGGCACGCCCTCCCCCTCGTGGGCCCCTCGTGGCTCAACCGACCTACTTCTTCCTCCTATGTATGCTCACATACCCCGAAAACATCCAGGAGCACCACGAAACCCAATTTCCACCGTCGCAACCTTCTGTACCCAAGAGATCCCATCTTGGGGCCTTTTCCGGAGCTTCGCCGGAGGGGGCATCGATCATGAAGGGCCTCTATATCAACTCCATGGCCCCTCCGATTATGTGTGAGTAGTTTACTTCAGACCTTCGGGTCCATAGTTATTAGCTAGATGGCTTCTTCTCTCTTTGGATCTCAATACAAAGTTCTCCTCGATCTTCTTGGAGATCTATTCGATGTAACTCTTTTTGCGGTGTGTTTGTCAAGATCCGATGAATTGTGGGTTTATGATCAAGTCTATCTATGAACAATATTTGATTCTTCTCTGAAATCTTTTATGCATGATTGGTTATCTTTCGAAGTCTCTTCGAATTATCAGTTTGGTTTGGCCTACTAGATTGATCTTTCTTGCAATAGGAGAAGTGCTTAGCTTTGGGTTCAATCTTGCGGTGCTCGATCCCAGTGACAGAAAGGGAAATGACACGTATTGTATTGTTGCCATCGAGGATAAAAAGATGGGGTTTATATCATATTGCTTGAGTTTATCCCTCTACATCATGTCATCTTACCTAAGGCGTTACTCTGTTCTTATGAACTTAATACTCTAGATGCATGCTGGATAGTGGTCGATGTGTGGAGTAATAGTAGTAGATGCAGGCAGGAGTTGGTCTACTTGTCACGGACGTGATGCCTATATACATGATCATGCCTAGATATTCTCATAATTATTCGCTTTTCTATCAATTGCTCGACGGTAATTCGTTCACCCACTGTAATACTTATGCTATCTTGAGAGAAGCCACTAGTGAAACCTATGCCCCCCGGGTCTATTTTCCATCATATAAATTTCCAACCTATTTTACTTTGCAATCTTTTACTTTCAATCTATATAATACAAATACCAAAAATATTTATATTATTATTATTATCTCTATCAGATCTCACTCTCGTAAGTGACCGTGAAGGGATTGACAACCCCTTTATCGCGTTGATTGCGAGGTTCTTATTTGTTTCTGTAGGTACGAGGGACTTGCGTGTGGCCTCCTACTGGATTGATACATTGGTTCTCAAAAACTGAGGGAAATACTAATACTACTTTGCTGCATCACCCTTTCCTCTTCAAGGAAAAACCAACGCAGTGCTCAAGAGGTAGCAGACATCTGGAACCCATCGGAAGGGCCTCTGTATTTCACGAAAAAACGTTCCCCCCGCTGACAGGTCGGACCCACTAGCTATATCTTTGCACGCAAGGAAGTGCCTCCTTATTACACACAAAAAATGAATACTCCCCCTGCTAGCTGGGACCCAACATAGTGGGAGGTTGACTTGTGGGCCTACTAAGTTGATGGGGACGGAGGGCTTTGTCAACTTAGTTAATATGAACGATTCTAGCTCTAGTGATCGTACGATGTCCATCCAACGGCCATAGTGCTTCTTCAACCTCTGGTCTTCTTGCTCCAGCCGCCCAAAGCAGCGCCGGTCGTGCCGCCTGCTCCTGCCTCCCGTGGCTGGCTGTGCTGCCGCGGAGGCCTCACCGCCCCCTACTACTCCCGCCGTTGGCCAGGCCATCCCTCCACTCACCCACACCCCTTGTTATTCTGCGGCAACAGCAGCTGATGAAGCTATGTACCTAGGGTAGGGTCATGGACCTGTCCAGCATACCCTCCCCAAGGACATCTTTACAAAGAATCAGAAGCAGTCGAAGAGAAATCATCATCCACTCGACCGTGAAGATGCGCTCACTCGACCACCTTGAAGACACTCGACCACCAGAAGATGAGGAACCCTCCACTCTGCAACGGTTGGGACTTAAACCATAGCATTATGAGCATTTATGACACTTTACTGTAGACGTTACCAGTAACGCCTTTCCTTTACGCGCATTGAACCCTGTGTAATGGAGGGGAGCTGGGGTACGGGCGCACTCTATATAAGCCACCCCCTCCTTTGGGACAAGGGTTCGCACTTTTGTAAACTCACACACACACATATAATCTAGTCGACCGCCTCAGGGCACCGAGACGTAGGGTTGTTACTTCCTCCGAGAAGGACCTGAACTTGTAAAACTCATGTGTACAACTACTCCATAGCTAGGATCTTGCCTCCTCATACCTACCCCCCATTCTACTGTCTGTCTTAGATCCACGACAGTTGGCGCCTACCGTGGGGCAGGTGTCTTAGCGACTTATTGGAGGAGTTGCAATTTTTCCGATCCCCATCATCATGGTTCCAGGCGGAGGTTTGGCTGAGGGCTGAGAGATCCGTCTCGGCGCGCTCATGTTTGTCGCCGACGACTCCGCTTGGCTTCAGGAGGCACCACTCGACATCGACGCGCTCCCCGCCCGCGGGGCGACACACTTTCACGCGTGCATCCGCGGCGTCCTCCTGCGGCAATCGTCGACCCAGTACCAGTTGACTCCAACGGCTTTCCCTCTCCCTGTGACCCGCCGGGGCAAGCGCACCGGCCGGTCAAGGATTCAACGGTGGGTGAAGCATGCGGTGGCCCGCCAGTCGGCCACCCCTCAAGTCGCGGCGATCGAGCCTGATGAGTCTCTCTACGGCTTGTTCGATCTGTCGACTGGCTCCATAGAGACTGCATCTGAGTGCGGCAGCAATGACTCGGCAGCGGAAGTCCTGATGGTCAATGGACCACGCGGTCCTCCTGGCTTCAATCGTGAAGACGGAGGTGACGGGAACGGTGATCCGTCGCACGTTCACGAGGAGTACCGCCCCGAGCCTCTCTCCTCGCAGCAGAGAGAAGAACTTCGTCGCCGAAACATGGGTGCCCTGCATACTCCTATAGTTGGAGAAACACCCGAGGCCCAGGCCTTGGAGCAGGCTCGCTTGGCCAATCTGGCTGAGCGCACTCGGCTGGAGAACCTCCAGCGCACACCCGACGATCACGCTCGTCAACGTGCTCCTGAGTCCAGTCGACGCCAACTTTTTCCACCTCCGACTCAGGTATACCGAACACCGATCCAAAACCTTGCAGCTGCTGCCCGAATAGCAGAGTCGATTCAACCTTCCCAGTCAGAAGCTGGCCGAGGTCTGGCGCAGATCAGGGCCTTGCTCCGGGCAGCAGGAGAGCAGAATACGGCCATGTCTCAGTCGCGGGATAGGATCCATAGCAGATCTGTGGTCGCAGATACGGTCCAGTCGGCCCATAGCCCGAGATCGCCCCCGAGGCATGAGGGACATGGAGAGCGGCGTGACCAGTACAGAAACCAGGAGCAGTATGATCGTTGAGCCGATCATGATGGCCGCCGTCGAGTGCCCACGCCTCCTCCAAGGAGTGGGTCATATGTGCCACGGCCACATGAAGACAGGCGCCCTAACAGCGTCGGAAGAGGTATTCCAGTCGACCCCAGGGAGCCAGGCTTTGATGCGAGATCTATTCTCGTGCAGGGCTTGGTCGACAGAAACAGAGCTCACCGAGATGGCCATGACAGAGGCCCACAAACCAGCAATAGGGTGCATGTCTCTGGCCCAGAGTGCTTCAACAGAGCTATCAGAGCTGCAGTGATTCCCCCCAACTTCAGGTTGGCGACGGGAGTCAGTAAGTTCACCGGAGAGTCCAAGCCTGACACCTGGCTCGAGGACTACCGAGTGGCTGTCCAGATTGGTGGCGGCAATGATGAGGTGGCCATGAAACACCTTCCTCTGATGTTGGAGGGCTCGGCTAGAGCGTGGCTAAATCAGTTGGCACCTGGCAGCATCTATACTTGGGAAGATCTCACCCGAGTGTTTGTCAGAACGTTTGAGGGTACTTGCAAACGGCTAGCAGGTTTGACAGAATTATAGTGTTGCGTCTAGAAACCGAATGAAACTTTGAGAGATTATATCCATAGGTGGATCACCCTGCACCACACGGTGGAAGATGTGTCTGATCATCAGGCAATTTGTGCTTTCAAGGAAGGCATCAGGTACCGGGAGTTGAATCTGAAATTCGGTCAGACAGGAAACATGACTCTGACTTAGATGATGGAAATTGCCACCAAGTATGGCAATGGTGAAGAGGAAGAGCGACTGTGGAGCGGCAAGCACAAAGCAGTCGCCCACGAAGCCGAAGGAGGGAACTCCAGTCGGAAACAGAAACGCAAGGCCGAACCAGCTGCTCCGGGTGAGGCCTTGGTTGTGGTTCAAGGAAAGTTCAAGGGGAAGCCCAAAGGGCCGTGGAACCCCAAGAAAGTAAAAGATCAAGATGGAAATGACGTGTTGGATCTACCGTGCCATATCCACAACAAAAAAGATGAAGAAGGTAATTTCATTTACCCCAAGCATACCACTCGACAGTGTCGGCTCCTGATCCAGCAGTTCCGAGAGAAACAGCCTAAGGAAAAGGAGGAGGCAGACAAAGCTGAGAGTGAAGGAGAAGATGATGATGGTTATCCTCACGTGAATTCCACTCTAATGATTTTTGCTGATGTTGAAAACAAGAGTCGATTGAAAGTCACCAACAGAGAAGTGAACATGGTCGCTCCGGCGACACCCAGTTACTTGAAATGGTCGCAGACTGCCATTATGTTCGACCAATCTGATCATCCAACGCACATCGTCACCCCTGGGAGGCAAGCACTGGTGGTCGACCCGGTGGTCGAAGGCACTCGACTGACAAAGGTCTTGATGGACGGTGGCAGTGGCATGAACATTCTGTATGCAGAAACATTGAAAGGTATGGGCATTCCGATGTCCAGACTCAGTGAAAGCCATATGAGTTTCCATGGGGTCATCCCAGGCAAGAAGGCTGCGTCCCTCGGTCAGATTGCACTCGACGTGGTTTTCGGCGATGCCAAAAATTACCACAAAGAAAAGTTGACGTTTGAAGTTGTGGATTTTCAGAGTGCGTATCATGCAATTCTGGGCAGGCCAGCTTATGCACGATTCATGGCTCGACCTTGTTACGTGTACCTCAAACTGAAGATGCCTGGTCCCAGAGGAGTGATCACTATCTCTGGTAATCGGAAAAAGGCGGAAGAGTGTTTCCAGAAGGGCTGAAAGATCGCCGATGCCCAGATGGCGAACTGCAAGAATACCAGAAAAATGCAGACCCGAGTGACTTGCTGCGAGCCAAGAAGCCAGCCATGGATTCAGCATTCCAGTCGTCTGGCGAGACGAAGTCTGTTCACATTCACCCAACGGACCCCAATGCAGCTCCGACCCACATTTCGACCACACTCGACTCAAATAGGAAGAAGCGCTCGTCCAGTTCCTCCGTGAGAACTGGGACATCTTTGCATGGAAGCCTTCTGACATGCCAGGTGTTCCCAGGGGACTGGCTGAGCATCGTTTCTGAGTCGACCCGAAAGTGAAACCAGTCAAAGAGCATCTCCGACGGTCCGCCATCCAGAAAATAAAAGCAATCGGCGAAGAGGTGGCTCGGGTTTTGGCAGCTGAGTTTATCCGAGAGATTTACCACTCCGAGTGGTTAGCCAATGTTGTCATGGTCCCAAAGAAAGATGACTCGCTCCGCATGTGCATCGATTTCAAGCATATCAATCGGGCCTGCCCGAAAGATCACTTGCCTCTCCCTCGCATCGATCAGATAGTCAATTCGATTGTTGGGTGTGAGCGTTTGTCCTTTTTGGACGCCTACTTCGGGTACCACCAGATCCGTCTGTACAGACCCGACGAAATAAAGACATCTTTTATCACCCCGTTTGGGTGCTTCTGTTATGTCACAATGCCATTCGGCTTGAAGAACGCCGGAGCCACATTTATGCGGATGATTCAGAAGTGCCTGCTCACTCAGATCAGTCGGAATGTGGAAGCATACATGGATGACATTGTGGTCAAGTCACGTAAAGGTTCCGACCTGCTGACCGACCTTGCTGAAACCTTTGCCAACCTCCGAAGGTATGATATCAAGCTCAATCCGTCAAAGTGCACGTTTGGAGTTCCAGGAGGCAAGTTAATCGGTTTTCTTGTTTCCGAATGAGGAATCGATGCTAACCCAGAGAAAGTAGGCACTATACTCCGAATGAAATGCCCTGTGCGTGTGCATGATGTCCAGAAGCTTACTGGTTGCTTGGCCGCCCTAAGTCGATTCATTTCTCGCTTCGGTGAAAAGGCGCTGCCTCTTTACCGACTGATGAAGAAATCAGATAAGTTCGAGCGGACTCCAGAAGCTGATACAGCATTTGCAGATCTACAAGCCCTGCTTTCCACCCAGCCGGTGCTTGCTGCTCCAATCAGCAAAGAGCCTCTATTGCTTTATATAGCAGCCACTGGACAAGTCATCAGTATAGTACTTACGGTTGAGCGGGAAGAAGAAGGAAAAGCGTACAAAGTTCAACGCCCAGTTTATTATATTTCTGAAGTCCTGACCCCGTCAAAGCAGAGATATCCTCACTATCAGAAGCTTGTCTATGGAATTTACATGACCACGAAGAAGGTTGCATGCTACTTCTCAGATCACTCTGTTACAGTCGTCAACGATGCTCCATTGTCAGAGATTCTGCACAACAGGGATGCAATTGGTCGAGTGGCAAAATGGGCGATTGAACTCCTTCCCTTGGATATCAAGTTTGAGGCAAAGAAAGCTATCAAGTCCCAAGCAATAGCAGATTTCCTCGCTGAGTGGATCGAACAGCAACTGCCGACTCAAGTTCACTCTGAGCACTGGACCATGTTCTTTGACGGATCCAAGATGTTGAACGGTTCTGGGGCTGGAGTAGTTCTGGTATCCCCCCGAGGAGACAAGCTCAGATATGTCCTCCAGATTCACTTTGATTCCTCCAACAATGAAGCGGAATATGAAGCACTCCTGTATGGGTTGCGCATGGCCATCTCACTCGGCGTCCATCGCCTCATGGTCTATGGCAACTCAGGTTTGGTAGCTAATCAAGTGATGAAGGAGTGGGACGTCAGAAGTCCGGCCATGATTGGTTACCGCAACGCGGTGAGAAATCTTGAGAAGAAGTTCGAGGGGTTAGAACTCCACCACGTCCCCCGATTGAAAAATCAAGCAGCCAATGAATTGGCAAAGATAGGTTCCAAGAGAGAAGCCATTCCTAGCAACGTGTTCTTGGAGCATATTCACACGCCGACAGTTCAAGAAGACCCTTTCACTGAAGAGCCCCCGCAACCCAAGAGCGCCACAGATCCGACTGAAGTCGAGGTCCCAGCTGTGGTCGACCTAATCATGGAGGTTCTGGCCATTACTCCCGACTGGACGGTGCCCTACATTGCGAACATCCTTAGGAAAGAGCTCCCAGAGGATGAATAAGAAGCTCGACAGATCGTCCGTCGATCCAAAGCTTTTACTGTGATAAGAGGGCAACTGTTCAGGGAAAGTGTGACTGGAGTTGGTTAGAAGTGCATAACACCAGAAGAAGGTCGGATGATCCTCAATGACATCCACTCGGGGACCTGTGGTCACCATGTGTCCTCTCGGGCCATCATGGCTAAAGCATACCGAGCTGGATTCTATTGGCCACAAGCAAATGAGATGGCGAAAGATATAGTCGACAGATGTGAAGGCTGTCAATTTTACTCCGATATGTCTCACAAGCCAGCGTCAGCCCTGAAGACCATCCCCCTCGTCTGGCCCTTCGCTGTTTGGGGTCTGGATATGGTTGGACCGCTGAGAATCGGCAAAAGCGGCTTCACTCACGTGCTCGTTGTAGTCGACAAGTTTACCAAATGGATCGAAGCCAAACCTATCAAGAACCTTGATGCTAGCACCGCTGTCAGTTTTATCAGGGAATTGACATTCAGATATGGAGTTCCACACAGCATCATCATGGACAACGGGTCGAACTTCGATTCCGATGAGTTCAGAGCTTTCTGTGCCTCTCAGGGCACTCAAGTCGACTATGCTTCTGTCGCTTACCCGCAGTCGAACGGACAAGCAGAAAGAGCCAATGGCCTAATTCTCAAAGGATTGAAACCCCGACTAATGCGTGATCTCAAACACGTGGCAGGTTCTTGGGTTGATGAACTTTCGTCAGTTCTGTGGGGCTTAAGGACAACTCCTAATCAGTCGACTAGAAGAACTCCTTTCTTCTTAGTTTATGGAGCCGAAGCTGTTCTGCCAAGTGACTTGCTCCACAATGCACCCCGAGTTGAACTCTTCTCCGAAGCGGAAGCAGAGCAAGCCCGACAAGATTCAGTCGATCTCCTAGAGGAGGAAAGAGAGATGGCCTTGATCCGCTCGACCATTTATCAGCAAGATTTGCGTCGATTCCACGCCAGGAATGTGAGGGGTCGGGCCTTTCAAGAAGGAGACTTGGTTCTTCGAGTGGATCAGCAGAAACCACACAAGCTTGCTCCAACTTGGGAAGGCCCCTTCATCGTCACCAAAGTTCTCCACAACGGAGCATACCATCATTACAGCATCGAGCATCAGAAAGACGAGCCACGGGCTTGGAACGCGAAGCTGCTCCGCCCTTTTATACTTAAACACTCGCTCAAATAAAATGTAATAAGCAACACCTTTTGTAATTCGTTTATCAAAGACAAGAGCTTATGGTTCTCTCATTCGATTGTGTTGTTCTTATTTACTTTCGAAATCCCCCAGTGGGTGGGCTTAGTCGCGAATCGTTCCGTCGAAGTTTGAAAAAATCCCACCGAGTGGAGAACAATCCTCCCACTCGGGGGCTTAACTGCAGTCGAGCACTCGCCTAAGTTCTCTTACTAAAGAGCCTTAACGATAGTCGAGCACTCGCCTAAGTTTGAAAAACTCCCACTGAGTGGAGAGCAATCCTCCCACTCGGGGCTTAGTTGCAGTCGAGCAGTCGCCTAAGTTCTCTTACTAAAGAGACTTAACTTTAGTCGAGCACTCGCCTCAGTTTGAAAAATCCCACCGAGTGGAGAGCAACCCTCCCACTCGGGGGCTTAGCTGTAGTCGAGCACTCGCCTAAGTTCTCTTACTAAAGAGAC
>NC_041380.1:472645591-472667144 GCF_002162155.2 Triticum dicoccoides
ACTTGGGAGGCTTAGCTACAGTCGAGTACTCGCCTAAGTTCTCTCACTAAGAGGCTTAACGGCAGTCCAGCACTCGCCTAAGTTTGAAAAATCCTATCGAGTGGAGAGCAATCCTCCCACTCTGGGGCTTAGCTGCAGTCGAGTACTCGCCTAAGTTCTCTCACTAAGAGGCTTAACGGCAGTCCAGCACTCGCCTAAGTTTCAAAAAACCCTACCGAGTGGAGAGCAATCCTCCCACTCGGGAGGCTTAGCTGCAGTCGAGCACTCGCCTAAGTTCTCTCACTAAGAGGTTTAACGGCAGTCCAACACTCGCCTAAGTTTGGAAAAATCCTACCGAGTGGAGAGAAATCCTCCCACTCGGGGGCTTAGCTGCAGTCCAGTACTCGCCTAAGTTTGAGACCCATTCCTATCCGCAAGGATGACGAGGTGCAGGTCCACTGTAGCCTTCTCCTTCAGAGATGCGGCACAAATACAACGTCCTCTCCATCCCTATCCGCAAGGACGACGAGGTGCAGGTCGACTGCAACCTTCTCCTTCGGAGGTGCGGCACAAATACAACGTCCGCTCCATCCTTATCCGCAAGGACGATGAGGTGCAGGTCGACTGCAGCCTTCTCCTTCGGAGTTGCGGCACAAATACAACGTCCGCTCCATCCCTATCCGCAAGGACGATGAGGCGCGGTTCGACTGCAACCTTCTCCTTCGGAGCTGAGGCACAAATACAACGTCCGCTCCATCCTTATCCGCAAGGACGACGAGGTGCAGGTCGACTGCAACCTTCTCCTTCGGAGCTGCGGCACAAATACAATGTCCGCTCCATCCCTATCTGCAAGGACGACGAGGTGCAGCAAGCAAAGTCCATCTGGAGGCAAACACAAGCACATTCAGAGATAAACCAAATTCAAATAAATACTAAAAGGTTCCAAGCAGCGAATCGAAAGTACTCGGGCACCAAGCCCGAAGGAGTTTAACGGTTATAGAAACCACTCGGCATTCCGAGGCAAATTTAAAGCGTATCCAAGTTTCATAAGATTGTTCACTCGGCTGGAGGAGGGCTTGCAGGCTCCACGAATGAGTCCAGATCGATCCCATCAGCGATCCGAGTGGCGGCAGCAATGAAAGTCTCCATGAAGGACTGGAAGTCGTGCTTTTTGGTGTTAGCAACTTTGATCGCAGCCAGCTTGTCTTCACGAGCCTCCTTGCAATGGACTCGCACCAGGGACAACGCTACATCAGCACCACACCGGGCAGAGGATTTCTTCCATTCTTGCACTCGGTCAGGGATCTCGTTCAGTCGAGTCATCAGAGATTCCAGATCATTCTGAAGCGTTTCCCCCGGCCAAAGCGTCAAGTCGACTCGAGAGACAACCTCCTTCAGGCATGCGAGGTAGCTTGTGGCGCTGGCGATACGGGACTCTAGTCGGAGCATGTTCATCGTAGTTTCGTTGCAGACCGGGGAAGCAATAGGGTCCAGACCCATCTCGACCCTTCCAGTTTCTTCGTCGAAGTCTTGACAGAGTTCTGCAGCCAAAAGTCAGTTCATCAACCGAGCAAAATCCGATTGCAAGCATCAACATAGTCGGATTAAAAGAAATACCTCCCAGCATGAGATAAAGCTTCTTGGTGAGGGTCCTCAGATAAGCTTCTATGTCGTTCCTCTTGCGAATCGCAGACTCCAACTTTTCGTTCAGGACGACCTTATCCTTCTTCAGGCTGGTCACTTCGCGGTTAGCTTCATTAAGACAAGATGTCAGTCTAGTCACCTCTCCTTCAAGCGTTCCGACTGAAGCAAGCTTCTTATCTGCAAGAGCGGTTTTGTCTTGGGCTGCTTTTTGCGCGGCGGCGAGGTCCGAGTCCTTCTTGTCCAGAGCCAACTTCATTTTCTCTGCAAAAGAAATAATCGAATCAAAAAAGAGATCAAAGAGATATATTGAAATTCAGTCGGCAATCAGTTACCTTCCATACCAGCGGCCTCGTCTTGAGCTTTTTTCAGATTTTGTTGAGCCAATTCCAAGTGTAAGTTGAGTTGCCTCTGCTTCTCTTCGAGTTCGGCAAACTTGGAGATAAGAGTACAAGACTTCTGCAGGAGGCAAGAGACAGATCAATCAATAGGTTCAAAGGCAGTTCATTTCCGAGTGAATAAAACCTAAAGAAGTGGACAACAAGCTGTTCAGACCCCAGTCGACTGCCAGCAGTCGACCGTGGTCTCGGGGACTACACCCAGTGGGTGCACTTGGCGTGCCCCCACCGGTTCTGATCCCACTCGACCGGCCCGCCGGAGTCGAATGCAAGGAGTAAAAAAAGAGAGAGAAAGAACAATTGCGCCGTCAAGAAAGAAGAACTCAGACCACAGTCGACTGCCAGCAGTCGACCGCGATCTCAGGGACTACACCCAGTGGGTGCACTTAGCGTGCCCCCACCGGTTCTGATCCCACTCGCCCAGACTGAGTGGAAGAGCGAAACTACCAAAAATGACAGCAACACCCAGTGGGTGCTCTAATTCAACGCGAACAACAGGAAATTGTGCAGAAGAAGATTTTTCAAGAACAAAAACAGTCAGAAAGTCTACTCACCTGGACGTTGGCCCGAAGGGCGACACTAGCATTGTAGGCAGCCTGACTGCTCTCGTGCACTATCTTCACCCGCTCCATCATCATATCGGCCTATCGGATGGCTTCCGCAGCCGCTTCCGACTGGTTGTCTGGGACGGGGTAGCTGGTGAAAAAGTGTGCAGACGACCCAGGTGCGGCTCCTTGAGGCTCCATGGTGTGGAGTTGGATAGTTGAAGGAACCATAGGCGCGGTTGACCGCGTGGGATGCCCACTCGACAAGGGTGCAGCGAACGTCACAGTGGCCCTGCCCGCGTCTTCATCTTGACGGACGGGAGGCGTTGCAGTTGGTTCTTGCCGAGCCACCCTGCCAGCTGTTACCTTCTTGCTCTTCCTAGGCTTAGGAGCCACATCTTCGTCGTCGTCCGGAAGATCAATGATGTTGGGTGGAGCTGCAAGACAGAACATTTGACCCCAAGTGAACCACTCGACCCTAAAAGGATCAAGAATCGAAATCGCAAGAGTTCATACCTGGGTTAGAGGTTACAGCATCCTCCATTTCCTCGTCCCGATACTGGTATGAAGAGGTCCCTGACGTAGTAGCACTACAAAGGCCCGCATTCAATCGGTTACACCCAGTTAATTGAATCCACATAAAGGACAAGTCAGATGGTTACCCGGAGATAGTAGGAACGGTCACTTTGATCCGGGGCAAAGCTTTGGGCAGTTTGGAAGAGATGGCTTTCGGCACTTTCGGCGCTGGAAGCGGCGCGACCTTGGATTGCTTTGGAGGCTTCTCAGTCGGCATCGGGGAAGACGTCCTGGGGCGCTTCGAGGATTGCCCGATCGGCGCAGCCACCAAGTCCGGAGCGCGTGCCGGGTCATGAGTGTGCTTGGACCTCCTCTCCCTGCGAGGAGGCGAGTCGACTTCTTCCTCATCGATTGATTCATCACTCTCCTCGTCCTCCTCGGCTTCCGAATGCTCCTCGCTGCTCTCGCCCCCGCTCCCTTCTTCTTCAGCACCTGGGTCCTGCACTCCGTTGGGCATCGAGTACATTTTAATGAGGGCCTGAAAGGATAACAATCAAAAGACATTCAGTCGACCACAAACGGGACATCACGTGGTGAATCGGAAAGATACTTGATAAAACAGAAATATACCTGCTCCGGCTGGTGCGAGTTGTCGAATGGAATCACCCTTCTGGATCCCCAAGGGTTGTCTTTGTTGCCAGTGATTCCCCTCAACCAGTTCTCCAAGATATCCTCGCTAACCTCCTCCAGGTGGATCCGAGTGGTATCCTCAAGCCCAGAGTACATCCACATCGGATGATCGCGCGCCTGAAGAGGTTGGATGCGTCGACCGAGAAAGTCCTCCAGCAGATCCATCCCGGTCACTCCGTCGCGAACAAGCTGGACGACCCGTTCAACCAGCTCCTTGACCTGCACCTTCTCTTCTGGAACTACCTTCACGGGAGCAGGCTTCTCCATTCGAGCCAAGGAAAAAGGAGGAAGTCTAGTCGACTGTCCAGGGGTTGGCTGATCCTTGCAGTAAAACAAAGTCAATTGCCAGCCCCGGACCGAGTCAGGAAGGATCATGGCTGGGAAAGTACTCTTGCTCCTCATCTCGATCCCCAGACCACCGCACATCTGGATCACCCGCGTCCTCTCGTCACTCGACTTGGCCTTTTTGACCGACTAGGAACGGCAAGGGAAGATGTGTTTGAAAAGCCCCCAGTGCGGTCGACAACCCAAGAAGTTTTTGCACATGGACACGAAAGCGGCCAGATAGACTATGGTGTTCGGAGTGAAATGGTGGAGCTGAGCCCCAAAGAAGTTCAAAAAACCCCGAAAGAAAGGGTGGGAAGGCAGTGAGAATCCGCGATCTATGTGGGTTGCGAGGAGGACACACTCACCCTCTCTAGGCTGCGGCTCGGTTTCGTCCCCCCGGAGCCGAGCCGACTTGTGAGGGATCAATCCCCCCTCCACCAGGTCGTCGAGGTCATCCTGCGTGATTGCCGAGCGGATCCAGTCGCCTTGGATCCAGCCCACCGGCAGGCCGGACCTTGACTAGGATCCGCCCCGGCTGGTCCGCTTGCCCTTTGCCTTCGCGGTCGCCTTCTTCACGCATTCCAGTGCCGCCATCTTATCCTTCCCCATGGTGGCGGATCGAGCTCGAGCGGAGGTCCGGCGATGAGGCGGAAGCGAGAGTGGCGGAGGGATTGGGAGAAAGAGAAGAGAGAATGGGAGCGTGCGGAGCAGAGGCCTGGCCCGAGACCTTTTATAAGGCCTTCCACCGAGTGGCTGACTGGTGGACCCAAGCGATCTAAACAAATCCCGCAACAGTCGCGCGCGCAGTACGTGGCGAAAAAGGTGGTGCGGGGATCGAGGAGACTTGCCTAATCCATCCTGATAACCTCGGTTCCTCCTGTCTGGCACACTTCCCAAAATTCGAATCCCGCGAGATCCGCGGAGAATAGAACAACCTGTCAGACTGAAGACAAACACCCTCTACATCATCATTCGGAATTCTACCATGAAAGTTCACTCGAGAACAACCAAGAATGGACCAAGGCGATTGAGAAAAGAGTCGATGTCGTCACCTCAACTCATTGTTTCAGGACAAGGCATATTCATAGCACAAAGAGTGGGTCGGAAGTGTTCTCAACCCCTTCCTCACTCAAACCCTGATCCATTCGGGGGCTAATGATGAAGCTATGTACCTAGGGTAGGGTCATGGATCTGTCCAGCATGCCCTCCCCAAGGACATCTTTACAAAGAATCAGAAGCAGTCAAAGAGAAACCATCATCCACTCAGCCATGGAGATGCGCTCACTCGACCATCTTGAAGACACTCGACCACCAGAAGATGAGGAACCCTCCACTCTGCAACGGTTGGGACTTAAACCATAGCATTATGAGCATTTATGACACTTTACTATAGACGTTACCAGTAACGTCTTTCCTTTACGAGCATTGAACCCTGTGTAACAGAGGGGAGCTGGGGTCCTGGCGCACTCTATATAAGCCACCCCCCTCCTCTGGGACAAGGGTTCGCACTTTTGTAAACTCACACACACACATATAATCCAGTCGACCGCCTCAGGGCACCGAGACGTAGGGCTGTTACTTCCTCCGAGAAGGGCCTGAACTCGTAAAACTCGTGTGTACAACTACTCCATAGCTAGGATCTTGCCTCCTCATACCTACCCCCATTCTACTATCAGTCTTAGATCCACGACAGCAGCCTCACACCGAAGCCGAACCAGTGAACCCTCGTACTCCTCTCAGCGTGGGCATCCACTGACGCATTGTCCCCGGCTCCATGTCGTCCCCTTCCTAGGCCTCGCCGTCGTACACCGCCTTGGTGTTCTCGGCGCGGCGTGGTCAATGTGGTCAAGGAACGACTTCCATCGGAAGAGTACTGTACGTGGCGAGGCTGACAGCTGGGTCCACGGCCGCAGCAAGGAAGTGCCTCCTTATTATGCATAAAATAATGATTCCTTCACCTGACAGCAGGGACCCACCGGACGTGCCACCGTATTTCACAAAAATACGTTTCCCCCTGACTGCTGGGACCCACCAGTTACATCTTCGCACGCATGGAAGTGCGTCCATATTTCAGGCAAAAAAATGATTCACCCCCTGACTACTAGGACCCACCAGCTACATCTTCGCATGCAAGGAAGTGCCTGACAGTCGGGACCCATCTGGTCGAAGTGTACGTAGTGTTGTCATTCTGGTCGCGAACGTGTATGTACATACTGGTCGATCGATCGGTCTGCAGGCTGCAGCGATGAACCATGGCCGTGTAAGGAAGGGCGTGTGTCGTAGTAGAGGCGCGCACATAGCATGTCACGCAGTCCCGTTAATATCGTGTACACGTACGTACATCGGCCAGGGTGCAAGAAAGTAAATACGGCCACGTATGTACATACGGGTGGGGTCTCGAATGCCTACTCGCGCATATGTACGGCCAGGGCTCATGTACATGGCTGGTTCAGAACGGAGAAACCGCTTCATCGTCGTGTTCATCGGGAGCCAACCGGCTTGAACGGAACAGGGCGATCAAAACGAGGCCTGACATACTGTAGAACGGAGGAAACGGCCTTGTGTTCGACCGGCCATGGTCGAAACGGGATCCTGTTCATTGGGAGGTGGTGTACCACAAAACGGAGGAAACAGACTTCTCTTGGACCTCCTACTATCGAAATGGGGTCCTGTTGATCAGGAGGGGTGTGGTGTACCGCAAAATGGAGGAAACGAACTTGTGTTGGAGCGCTACGATCGAAACGGGTGTCCTGTTCATCGGGAGGGGTGTGGCGTACCGCAAAACGTGACTCCACGGGATATTGTTCATCTCCACCTCGACTGCCTCCACGGGCTACTGTTCATCCACCTGAAGGAAATATGCCCTAGAGGCAATAATAAAGTTATTATTTATTTCCTTATATCATGATAAATGTTTATTATTCATGCTAGAATTGTATTAACCGGAAACATAATACATGTGTGAATACATAGACAAACAGAGTATCACTAGTATGCCTCTACTTGACTAGCTCATTGATCAAAGATGGTTATGTTTCCTAACCATAGACATGAGTTGTCATTTGATTAACGAGATCACATCATTAGGAGGATGATGTGATTGACTTGACCCATTCCGTTAGCATAGCACTTGATCGTTTAGTTTGTTGCTATTGCTTTCTTCATGACTTATACATGTTCCTATGACTATGAGATTATGCAACTCCCGTTTACCAGAGGAACACTTTGTGTGCTACCAAACGTCACAACGTAACTGGGTGATTATAAAGGTGCTCTACAAGTGTCTCCGAAGGTACTTGTTGGGTTGGCATATTTCGAGATTAGGATTTGTCACTCCGATTGTCAGAGAGGTATCTCTGGGCCCTCTCGGTAATGCACATCACTTAAGCCTTGCAAGCATTGCAACTAATGAGTTAGTTGCGGGATGATGTATTACGGAACGAGTAAAGAGACTTGCCGGTAACGAGATTGAACTAGGTATTGAGATACCGACGATCGAATCTCGGGCAAGTAACATACCGATGACAAAGGGAACAATGCATGTTGTTATGCGGTCTGACCGATAAAGATCTTTGTAGAATATGTGGGAGCCAATATGAGCATCCAGGTTCCGCTATTGGTTATTGACCGGAGACATGTCTCGGTCATGTCTACATAGTTCTCGAACCCGTAGGGTCCGCACGCTTAAAGTTTCGGTGACGATTGTATTATGAGTTTATGTGATTTGATGCACCGAAGGTAGTTCGGAGTCCCGGATGAGATCGGGGACATGACGAGGAGTCTCGAAATGGTCGAGACGTAAAGATCGATATATTGGACGACTATATTCGGACATCGGAAAGGTTCCGAGTGATTCGGGTATTTTCGGGGGTACCGGGGAGTTAAGGGAATACGAGGAAGAAGTAATGGGCCTCATGGGCCAAGTGGTGGAAGAGAGGAGGCAAGGCGCGCGGCCCCCTAGCCCAAACCGAATTGGACTAGGGGGGCGACCCCCCTTTCCTCCTTCTCCTTCCTTCTCCTTCTCCTCCTTCCTTTCCTCCTCCTAGTAGGAGTAGGAAAGGGGAGTCCTACTCCTACTAGGAGGAGGACTCCTCCTCCTGCTGCGCCCATAGAGGGCCGGCCGGCCTCCCCCCTTGCTCCTTTATATACAGGGGCAGGGGGGCACCTCTAGACATACAAGTTGATCAGTTGATCTCTCCCAGCCGTGTGTGGTGCCCCCCTCCACCATATTCCACCTCAGTCATATCGTAGCGGTGCTTAGGCGAAGCCCTGCGTCGGTAGCAACATCATCACCGTCACCATGCCGTCGTGCTGACGGAACTCTCCCGTGAAGCTCTGCTGGATCGGAGTTCACGAGACGTCATCGAGCTGAACGTGTGCTGAACTCGGAGGTGTCGTGCGTTCGGTACTTGGATCGGTCGGATCATGAAGACGTACGACTACATCAACCGCGTTGTGCTAATGCTTCCGCTTTCGGTCTACGAGGGTACATGGACAACACTCTCCCCTCTTGTTGCTATGCATCACCATGATCTTGCGTGTGCGTAGGAAAATTTTGAAATTACTACATTCCCCAACAGTGGTATCCGAGCCTGGTTTTATGCGCAGATGTCAGATGCACAAGTAGAACACAAGTGAGTTGTGAGCGATATAAGTCATACTGCTTACCAGCATGTCACACTTTGGTTCAGCGGTATTGTTGGATGAAGCGGCCCGGACCGACATTACGCGTACGCTTACGCGAGACTGGTTTTACCGCCGTGCTATGCACAGAGGTGACTAGCGAGTGTCAGTTTCTCCAACTTTAGTTGAACCGAGTGTGGCTACGCCCGGTCCTTGAGAAGGTTAAAACAGCACTAACTTGACAAACTATCATTGTGGTTTTCGATGCGTAGGTAAGAACGGTTCTTGCTCAGCCCATAGCAGCCACGTAAAACTTGCAACAACAAAGTAGAGGATGTCTAACTTGTTTTTGCAGGGCATGTTGTGATGTGATATGGTCAAGACGTGATGAGATATAAGTTGTTGTATAAGATGATCATGTTTTGTTGAAGTTATCGACAACTGGCAGAAGCCTTATGGTTGTCTCTTTATTGCATAAGATGCAAGCGCCAAATAATTGCTTTACAATTATCGCTATGCGATAGCAATAGTTGCAAGAGCAATAGTTGGCGAGACGACCATGTGACGACACATTGATATAGATCAAGATGACGGAGATCATGGTGTCATGCCGGTGACAATGGAAATCATGATGATGTTTTGGAGATGGAGATCAAAGGCACAAGATGATGATGGCCATATCATGTCACATATTTTGATTGCATGTGATGTTTATCTTTTATGCATCTTATCTTGCTTTAATTGACGGTAGCATTATAAGATGATCTCTCACTAAATTTCAAGATAAAAGTGTTCTCCCTGAGTATGCACCGTTGCCAAAGTTCGTCGTGCCCAAACACCACGTGATGATCGGGTGTGATAAGCTCTACGTCCATCTACAACGGGTGCAAGCTAGTTTTGCGCATGCAGAATACTCAGGTTAAACTTGACGAGCCTAGCATATGCAGATATGGCCTCAGAACACTGAGACTGAAAGGTCGAGTGTGAATCATATAGTAGATATGATCAACATAGTGATGTTCACCATTGAAAACTACTCCATTTCACATGATGGTCGGTTATGGTTTAGTTGATTTGGATCACGTGATCACTTGGAAGATTAGAGGGATGTCTTTCTAAGTGGGAGTTCTTAAGTAATATGATTAATTGAACTTAAATTTATCATGAACTTAGTCCTGGTAGTATTAGCATATCTATGTTGTAGATCAATAGCTCGCCTTTAGCTCCCCTGTTTTATTTTTGATATGTTCCTAGAGAAAACTAAGTTGAAAGATGTTAGTAGCAATGATGCGGATTGGATCCGTGATCTGAGGTTTATCCTCATTGCTGCACAGAAGAATTATCTCCTTCATGCACCGCTAGGTGACAGACCTATTGCAGGAGCAGATGCAGACGTCATGAACATTTGGCTAGCTCAATATGATGACTACTTGATAGTTTAGTGCACCATGCTTAACAGCTTAGAATCGGGACTTCAAATACGTTTTGAACGTCATGGATCATATGGATGTTCCAGGAGTTGAAGCTAATATTTCAAGCAAATACCCGAGTTGAGAGATATAAAGTCTCCAACAAGTTCTATAGCTAAAAGATGGAGGAGAATAGCTCAAGCAGTGAGCATGTGTTCAGATTGTCTGGGTACTACAATCGCTTGAATCAAGTGGGAGTTAATCTTCCAGATAAAATAGTGATTGACAGAATTCTCTAGTCACCATCACCAAGTTAGTAGAACTTCGTGATGAACTATAGTATGCAAGGGATGATGAAAATGATTCCCGAGCTTTTCATGATGATGAAATCGATGAAGGTAGAAATCAAGAAAGAGCATCAAGTTTTGATGATTAACAAGACCACTAGTTTTAAGAAAAGGGCAAAGGGAAAGAAAGGGAACTTCAAGAAGAAAGGCAAGCAAGTTGCTGCTCAAGTGAAGAAGCCCAAGTCTGGTCCTAAGCCTGAGACTAAGTGCTTCTACTGCAAAGGGACTGGTCACTGGAAGCGGAACTGCCCCAAGTATTTGGCGGATAAGAAGGATGGCAAAGTGAACAAAGGTATATTTGATATACAGATTATTGATGTGTATTTTACTAGTGTTCATAGCAACCCCTCGGTATTTGATACTGGTTCAGTTGCTAAGAGTAGTAATTCGAAACGGGAGTTGCAGAATGAACAGAGACTAGTTAAGGGTGAAGTGACGATGTGTGTTGGAAGTGGTTCCAAGATTGATATGATCATCATCGCACACTCCCTATACTTTCGGGATTAGTGTTGAACCTAAATAAGTGTTATTTGGTGTTTGCATTGAGCATGAATATGATTTGATCATGTTTATTGCAATACGGTTATTCATTTAAGTAAGAGAATAAATTGTTGTTTTGTTTACATGAATAAAACCTTCTATGGTCATACACCCAATGAAAATGGTTTGTTGGATCTCGATTGTGGTGATACACATTCTCATAATATTGAAGTCAAAAGATGCAAAGTTAATAATGATAGTGCAACTTATTTGTGGCACTGCCGTTTAGGTCATATTGGTGTAAAGCGCATGAAGAAAATCCATGCTGATGGGCTTTTGGAATCACTTGATTATGAATCAGTTGATGCTTGCGAACCGTGCCTCATGGGCAAGATGACTAAGACTCCGTTCTCCGGAACAATGGAGCAAGCAACTGACTTATTGGAAATAATACATACTGATGTATGCAGTCCGATGAATGTTGAGGCTCGCGGCGGGTATCATTATTTTCTGACCTTCACAGATGATTTGAGCAGATATGGGTATATCTACTTCATGAAAAATAAGTCTGAAACATTTGAAAAGTTCAAAAACTTCAGAGTGAAGTGGAAAATCATCATGACAAGAAAATAAAGTTTCTACGATCTAATCGCAGAGGCAAATATTTGAGTTACGAGTTTGGTCTTCAATTAAAACAATGTGGAATAGTTTCACAAAATCGTGCCACCTGGAACACCACAGCATAATGGTGTGTCCGAACGTCATAACCGTACTATTATTGGATATAGTGCAATCTATGATGTTTCTTACCGATTAACCACTATAGTTTTGAGGTTATGCATTAGAGACAGCTACATTCACGTCAAATAGGGCACCATCTAAATCCGTTGAGACGACACCATATGAACTATGGTTTGGCAAGAAACCTACGATGTCGTTTCTTAAAGTTTGAGGTTGCAATGCTTATGTGAAAAAGTTTCAACCTGATAAGCTCAAACCCAAATCGGAGAAGTGCGTCTTCATAGGATACCCAAAAGAAAATGTTGGGTACACCTTCTATCACAGATCCGAAGGCAAGTTATTCATTTCTGAGAATGGATCCTTTCTAGAGAAGGAGTTTCTCTCGAAAGAAGTGAGTGGGAGAAAAGTAGAACTTGATGAGGTAACTGTACCTGCTCCCTTATTGGAAAGTAGTTCATCACAGAAATCTGTTCCTGTGACTACTACACCAATTAGTGAGGAAGCTAATGATGATGATCATGTAACTTCAGATCAAGTTACTACCGAACCTCGTAGGTAAACCAGAGTGAGATCCGCACCAGAGTGGTACGGTAATCCTGTTCTGGAGGTCATGTTACTTGACCATGATGAACCTACGAACTATGAGGAAGTGATGATGAGCCAGATTCCTCGAAATGGCTTGAGGCCATGAAATCTGAGATGAGATCCATGTATAAGAACAAAGTATGGACTTTGATTGACTTGCCCAAAGATCGGCGAGCCATTGAGATTAAATGGATCTTCAAGAGGAAGACGGACGCTGATAGTAGTGTTACTATCTACAAAGCTAGAATTGTCCCAAAAAGGTTTTCGACAAGTTCAAGGTGTTGACCACGGTGAGAATTTCTCACTCGTATCTATGCTTAAGTCTGTCTGAATCATGTTAGCTATTGCTGCATTTTATGAAATCTGGCAAATGGATAAACAAAACTACATTCCTTAATATGATTTATTAAAGAAGAGTTGTATATGATGCAACCAGAAGGTTTTGTCGATCCTAAAGGTACTAACAAAATATGCAAGCTCCAGCGATCCATCTATGGACTGGTGCAAGCATCTCGGAGTTGGAATATACGCTTTGATAAGTTGATCAAAGCATATAGTTTTATACAGACTTGCGGTGAAGCCTGTATTTACAAGAAAGTGAGTGGGAGCACTACAACATTTCTGATAAGTATATGTATGACATATTGTTGATCTGAGATGATGTAGAATTATTCTGCAAAGCATAAAGGAATGTTTGAAAGGAGTTTTTTCAAAGAAAGACCTCGGTGAAGCTGCTTACATATTGAGCATCAAGATCTATAGAGATAGATCAAGACGCTTGATAAGTTTTTCAATGAGTACATACCTTGACAAGATTTTGAAGTAGTTCAAAATGGAATAGTCAAAGGAGTTCTTGCCTGTGTTACAAGGTGTGAAGTTGAGTAAGACTCAAAACCCGACCACGGCAGAAGATAGAGAGAGAATGAAAGTCATTCCCTATGCCTCAGCCATAGGTTCTATAAAGTATGCCATGATGTGTACCAGACCTATTGTATACCCTATCCTGAGTTTGGCAAAGGAGTACAATAGTGATCTAGGAGTAGATCACTGGACATTGGTCAAAATTATCCTTAGTGGAATAAGGATATGTTTCTCGATTATGGAAATGACAAAAGGTTCGTCGTAAAAGGTTACGTCGATGCAAATTTAGACACTGATCTAGATGACTCTAAATCTCAATCTAGATACATATTGAAAGTGAGAGAAATTAGCTAGAGTAGCTCTGTGCGAAGCATTGTTGACATAGAAATTTGCAAAATACTTACGGATCTGAATGTGGCAGACCCGTTGACTAAACTTCTCTCACAAGTAAAACATGATCACACCTCAGTACTCTTTGGGTGTTAATCACATAGCGATGTGAACTAAATTATTGACTCTAGTAAACCCTTTGCGTGTTGGTCACATGTCGATGTGAACTATGGGTGTTAATCACATGGTGATGTGAACTATTGGTATTAAATCACATGGCGATGTGAACTAGATTATTGACTCTAGTTCAAGTGGGAGACTGAAGGAAATATGCCCTAGAGGCAATAATAAAGTTATTATTTATTTCCTTATATCATGATAAATGTTTATTATTCATGCTAGAATTGTATTAACCGGAAACATAATACATGTGTGAATACATAGACAAACAGAGTGTCACTAGTATGCCTCTACTTGACTAGCTCGTTGATCAAAGATGGTTATGTTTCCTAACCATAGACATGAGTTGTCATTTGATTAACGAGATCACATCATTAGGAGAATGATGTGATTGACTTGACCCATTCCGTTAGCATAGCACTTGATCGTTTAGTTTGTTGCTATTGCTTTCTTCATGACTTATACATGTTCCTATGACTATGAGATTATGCAACTCCCGTTTACCAGAGGAACACTTTGTGTGCTACCAAACGTCACAACGTAACTGGGTGATTATAAAGGTGCTCTACAGGTGTCTCCGAAAGTACTTGTTGGGTTGGCGTATTTCGAGATTAGGATTTGTCACTCCGATTGTCAGAGAGGTATCTCTGGGTCCTCTCGGTAATGCACATCACTTAAGCCTTGCAAGCACTGCAACTAATGAGTTAGTTGTGGGATGATTACGGAACGAGTAAAGAGACTTGCCGGTAACGAGATTGAACTAGGTATTGAGATACTGACGATCGAATCTCGGGTAAGTAACATACCGATGACAAAGAGAACAACGTATGTTGTTATGCGGTCTGACCAATAAAGATCTTCGTAGAATATGTGGGAGCCAATATGAGCATCCAGGTTTCGCTATTTTTTATTGACTAGAGACGTGTCTCGGTCATGTCTACATAGTTCTCGAACCCGTAGGGTCCGCACGCTTAAAGTTTCGGTGACGATTGTATTATGAGTTTATGTGATTTGATGTACCGAAGGTAGTTCGGAGTCTCGGATGAGATCGGGGACATGACGAGGAGTCTCGAAATGGTCGAGACGTAAAGATTGATATATTGGACGACTATATTCGGACATCGGAAAGGTTCCGAGTGATTCGGGTATTTTCGGAGGTACCGGGGAGTTACGGGAATACGAGGAAGAAGTAATGGGCCTCATGGGCCAAGTGGTGGAAGAGAGGAGGCAGGGCGCGCGGCCCCCCTAGCCCAAACCGAATTGGACTAGGGGGGCGGGCCCCCTTTCCTCCTTTTCCTCCTTCTCCTTCCTTCTCCTTCTCCTCCTTCCTTTCCTCCTCCTAGTAGGAGTAGGAAAGGGGAGTCCTACTCCTACTAGGAGGAGGACTCCTCCTCCTGGCGCGCCCATAGAGGGCCGGCCGGCCTCCCCCCTTGCTCCTTTATATACAGGGGCAGGGGGGAACCTCTAGACACACAAGTTGATCAGTTGATCTCTCCCAGCCGTGTGCGGTCCCCCTTCACCATATTCCACCTCGGTCATATCGTAGCGGTGCTTAGGCGAAGCCCTGCGTCAGTAGCAACATCATCACCATCACCACGTCGTCGTGCTGACGGAACTCTCCCGTGAAGCTCTGCTGGATCGGAGTTCACGGGATGTCATCGAGCTGAACGTGTGCTGAACTCGGAGGTGCCGTGCGTTCGGTACTTGGATCGGTCGGATCGTGAAGACGTACGACTACATCAACCGTGTTGTGCTAACGCTTCCGCTTTCGGTCTACGAGGGTATGTGGACAACACTCTCCCCTCTCGTTGCTATGCATCACCATGATCTTGCGTGTGCGTAGGAAAATTTTAAAATTACTACGTTCCCCAACACCATCGTCGACCTCCACCATCCTCCACCTGTGACTGTTCATCTACGGGCTCCTGTTCATTCAGCCTCCACCGCTCCTCCACCGACTATTGTTCAACCAGCCCTCTCCACGGGGTCCTGTTCAACCACCCCTCCACGGCTACTGTTCATCCAGCCCTCCACGGGGTCCTATTCATCCACCCCAACCGGCTCGATCGGGGTCCTGTTCATCCAGCGGCAACGAGCTCTACTACCACGGGGTCCTGTTCATCCAACCCCCCACCGGAAACTGTTCATCTAAAACCCCCAACAATGCTCACTGTTCGTCCAGAGGCAGCATCGATCGGCTTCAGTTAGCAGCAGTAGAGAAGGAATCGCTCGATCGCGTTTAGTTAACAGCCATCGATCGATCGCTCGGGTTCAGTAACGCGTGGCCTGTAGTGCAATCGCTCGGGTTCAGTAGGCGAACGCCTCACTCGGGTTCAGTTAGAGCCCAACGCCTCGCACCCACGCGCGTACGTATGTGTACGAGAGAAACGTGCATCGCTTGGCCCCCAACCACCCACCGTAACTGGGAACTCTCCCGATATTTTCCTCGCCCTCGCTTCTACCATGGTTTTTTCTGCCATGGACGGCCCAAGGAATGTCATGCAGTTACGTCTCCGGCCCGCCCAGGACGAAAAGCCCATTTTTCTGTCATGATTTTTTATCATAGAAGTAGGAGCCCACCACATCTATGATGATACCAGGTTTTGTCACAATTATCGTCATAGAAGTGTCATAAGCATGACAGAAACAAATTCTATTCGACCCAAAATGTCACAGTTGTGTCTTTTTTTGTAGTGAACCCTAGAGTTCGCACTAAAATAACACCATATGATACACATCAATCAACTCTAATGTCACCTAGATACTTCAATGTCACCACAAGTATCCGTGAGTCAATTATACAATATGCATCAAACAACTTCAGATTCATAATATTCAACCCAACACAAAGAACTTCAAAGAGTGCCCCAAAATTTTTACCGAAGAAAGTACGACGAAAACGTGCATCAAGCTCTATGCCTAGATTACCCTAATGTCACCACGGGAATCCGCAAGTTGATTGACAAAACATATATCAAGTGAATCAATAAAACACCCCATTGTCATCACGGGTATCCACATGCAAGACATACATCAAGTGTTCTCAAATCCAAGAAGTATTTAATGCAATAATAGTAAAAACTCAAAGGTAAAAACTCAATTCATCACAACAAGATAGAGAGGAGAAACACCGTATGATCCAACTATATTAACAAAGCTTGCGGTACATCAAGATCATGCAAATCAAGAACACGAGAGAGAGATCAAACACATAGCTACTGGTACATACCCCCAGCCCCAAGGATGAACTAGTCCCTCCTCATCATGGAGACCGCCGGGATGATGAAGATGGCATCCGGTGATGATTTCCCCCTCCGGCAGGGTGCCGGGATAGGGCTACAGATAAGATCGCTTCAGTACAAAGGCTTGCGGCGGCGAAGCGGAAGTTCTAGGGTTTTCTAGATTTATAGGAATTTTTGGCATCGGTTTCACGTCAAGGGTGCCCATGAGGAAGCGACAAGCTCAGTAGGCCCTCCCTACCCCCAGGGCGCGCCTACTAGGCTTGTCGCATCCTCGTAGCTCTTCTGGTCCCTCCACGAAGCTTCGGGGGTCTCTTCTGGTCCACAAAAAATCACCATAAATTTTCAGCCCATTCTGAGAACTTTTATTTCTACATAAAAAACAACACCACAGTAGTTCTGCTAAAAATAGCGTCAGTTCGGGTTAGTTCCATTCAAATCATATCAAAACCATATAAAATTATTGTAAACATGGCATGAATACTTCATAAATCATAGATACATTGGAGGCGTATCAAGATGGAGACGGCTCCGTATTGTAAAACGCAATGAAACTTTCTTTCTGATTTTTTTCCTCAAGAAGACAGATTATATAGCGCTGGAATTAGGTCAGGAACAGGTCCAGGGGACTCATAAGCATGCCCAGTGCATTGGGGGTGGGGGGTAGGCGCGCCCCTAGGCTTGTGAGCGCAGGGTGGCCCCCTCCGGCACTTATTAGCTCTAGTATTTTACATTCATTCCAAAATAAATCTTCATAAAGTGTCATCCAATTCCGAGAATGTTTTATTTCTACACAAAAACAACACCAAGGCAGTTCTGATGGAAACATCGTTAGTCTGGATTAGTTTCACTCAAATCATGCAAATTAAAGGCCAAAACAAAAGCAAAAATGTTTGGAAAAGTAAATACGTTGGAGACGTATCAGGGGTCAACATCCAAGTCCTATGGCCCAACCCTCAATGGCTTATTCCCTAAACTAGCCATAGCTAATAAGACTACAACCACGAACTCACCACTCCTCTTACGTCCTATGTGACTCCTCGAAATGATGAAATATCGTCTGATCACCAAGGAACTCTTATCCAACTCTCGGATCGGTGATCTCCAGTTCTCATCACTATCTCCCACTGTGTCGGGCTTCCATCAACTGCTTATTGTACTCCCTTGTCGCCCGCAACAGGCCACCCACTGGAGGAGGACGTGTTGGTTCTAGACTAATAATCCATCATCACTTGAATTTCAGACTTTTTTGTACCTTTTCAAAATGTAAACACTATATATTGTACCAATTGGATAGCCATTTGGTATATGATACTCGTTGGGTATGGGCATGGCCGCATGGGTATCAATTTGTGTTGGTGAATATTGAAATGGGTGGGTATAGAAAGTTTTTATGGGTATAGATTTGGGCAGAAGGGGGTTGTACCCACCCATACCCTACAGTCCCTACCCATTGCCATCCCTAACTCCAATTTCAGCCGTTATACTCTATGGCCCACTTTTGAAAGTGAAAGGATCCCAAAAGCCGAAGCACATACGAGATTAGGAGAATACTATGGGTGGAGAGATATGGCACGCGTGAGTAATATATATGATACATATAATTTTTGCTTCGAATCCACATTCATTCTTAGAAGATGGTATGCAAGGACACGAAGTCGTCAAATATGGACATATGTACAAATTTTGGTCAGCCATAGATATAGTATTGTTAATACCTAGCGGGCTACTTTTTCTTACAGATTATCCTAGGTTATCAATTCGAATTATTCAATAAAATGTCTAATTAAACCAAAAACTGCAATCATTACATGTAAATATAACATAGTCCTCGTGCGAGCACTATCATCGACATACAAAGTCGTGGTCATTGCATCACCATACATCTGTGTGTCGCCGGTTGCATTTCTTCGATGGTCCAGTGGTCCAACAAGATGGACAACGTTGTCGCCGATGGTATGACCAATGGAGATGAGCGGTCTACTTAACATGGTTTCCTAGATAAATTTCTTGTTCATGTTGTTTGCCCAATAGAAATAAAAGTATGTCCCTTCACGTGCATTCGGCTGATATATTTTATCCGTTTCCATTCCGAATTCATAGTCCGGCATAGCCCGCATCCGAATCGGCATCCGGTCATTATCCGATTCGCTTCAAACCCGACAAATAAGAATGAGCCGAAGCGTTATCCAATCCGACCCGATCCGCTTACACTAGCGAAGAAACAACGGCGCAGATCGTCCCGGCTAGATCGGACGGTCGAGAGGAGCCTACGGGCGCACCATCTCCCCTCCTTTTCCCTTTCGAGGGGAAGGGAAGCAGACATATCTGGTGTACCCACCCGCACTGCAGTCACAGTCAACACGACCCCTGCCCCCTCGAAAACCTCGCCCCTCCCCCCGCTTAAAACCCCCCTCCCCTGTGTCCACTCTGTCTCCACTCTCCACTCACCACTCCGCCGCCCTCATCGCCAAGATCCCCTCCGCCCACAAGTATTTTCTTGATTCTCCCTCCACCCACACCTTGATCGCCCCCGATCCCTTAATCCCCCCGCCGGCTTCGACCGCCTCCGTCCCGTCCCGGAGTCGGCGCGCGGGATGGGGAAAAGGAAGGCCAAGAAACCCGCCGCGAGGCCCCGCAGCGGCGCGGGCGGGAGCGTGCCGCGGCCGGTGAGCGAGGGCGAGACCGAGACCGAGCCCGAGCCCGACGGGGAGGAGGGCGACTTCTGCTTCGTCTGCAAGGACGGCGGCCACCTCCGCCTCTGCGACTACAGGTTCGCGCCGCTCTCGCCCCGGGCCTCGTCTTCTTGTCCGTTCCTGCCCTGTCCCCGCAGCCTGAGGAGAAAGCGGAATGCCGGTCGATGATCTAAGAACCGGCTCGTAGGTGGAGTTCCGTCGGGTCAGAATTGATGGGGTTCGTGCTGTGTGGATTGAATTTGTGTGAGGCACGCTGTTGGTTGCTGGGTTGGTTGGTTCATCCGCGTTCTCCTAGCCAACTGCATTGTACGACGACATGTCCAGTAAAACATGTGCAATGGCAAGTCGTGGTGGGATGAGGCCCAGCCCCTTCTCTGCCTATAGGATAACAGATACAACAAACTGCGCTGCTGAAGCAGCAGCCTGTTTACCTGGTCCTGGACAGAATCCTGATCACCTTTGGCCCGTCGCTGTCTATTTTTTTCTTAGCATGAGTCTGTAAATAATTGTTCATTTTGGCACTCCCTTGCGCTTTTCTGACCAAAGCCTTAAGCGCAGTTATGCGCACATTAAGCGCAATCAAGTGTGCCTCTTTTAACTATGGTTTTAGTATATGCTAAATGGGTGGAAACATTGTTTTAGTCCATTGCATTGTTCCAGAGTCCCAGACATTTTCACAGCATATATTAATACCTATCAGTATCTTCCAGGAACTGCAACAAGGCTTACCATCCCAAGTGCGTGGAAAAGGATGAGGATTTCCTCAATTCAGATGAGGACTTCATCTGCGGTGAGTATCTACATCACTACATGTACTTTATTTACCATTGCTACAACTGCCACTGCTGTGGAACTCTTGTGGTTATGTGGGTGAATAAAGTTGCTCTGTGAAACCTGAAATAATTTTACTTACCTTTATTGCTCTGTTTAGCTAGTTCCTTCAGACACTATGACATGGCGCAGCAGTATGCTAAAACACGATACCTTAGAATTCCTAATGGATCTAACAAAACATGGCTCCTGATTTTTTGTTAACAGTAGTTTCAGCTGTCCAAGTTGTCTTTAATTCCACCAAATGTTATTATTTTTATTTATTACTGACCCTACTGGTTGCTAAATGTGGCAGGTTGGCACACATGCTGTATCTGCAAAGGGCATTCATACTATCGGTGCCTCTGCTGTCCAGTTAAATCGGTTTGTTATGGTTGCCTGAGAGAAGCAGACTTTGTCCAAGTCGGAAGAAGGCAAACAAAGGGATTATGCGCTAACTGTCTAAGGCTGGGAATCATGATTGAGAATAATATTCAAACCGACTCTGATGGGGTAACTAAGTACATATCCTTCAATCCTTGGTAGAATTTCAATCCACCGTCCAGCCAGGTGCAGATCCCCTTGGAGTGGCCCCTAAGAGCATCTCAAAGGGCACCCCTCAAACCTCCCCCATATGTCTGGGCGGACAGTCTGATTCTGTCCGGACACAAAACGCCTGCCCAACGGGCTTCCCCAAATCTGCCCCATATGTCCGGACTTCCCCAAACCTGCCCCATATGTGCGGGAGAAATGAGGCTGTCCGGACATGTCTGCCACATCAGCTCCGGCCCATGTTGGACCACTTTCTTTCTTTCCTTTTTCTCTCTCCTCTCTCCATCCCCACCCATCATATGCATGTGTTGGACAATTGGGGGATAAAATTGGGGAACATAATTGGAGGGGAGGACAAATGGGGCTCAACCCTTTGCTGTCCGCGCACATACGGGGACTGAAATTTGACACTTGCGGGCTTGCCCTTGGAGTTGCCCTAATTTCATCAAGTGGATTTCAGCAGATTGATCCTGGCACTTTGTTTAGATACCAAAGCCACTCTTTTCGTTCGCTTGAATCACGTCCCTGCCTTCTTCCCATGTCATAACTTCTCTAACCATTTAGATCTGGAGTAGCTAAAATCTCTGCCCCGCCTTTTTTTTTG
>NC_041380.1:472667440-472668102 GCF_002162155.2 Triticum dicoccoides
TTGCGTAAAGGGGGCAAAAGCCACCAGAGAATTCAGTCGTTACAAGAGGGGGCGAGAGCAGAGTGCAACTCTCAGGATCCGCAAGCCTCGCGGCTCATCTAAGTACAGACAACCCAACGTCGATGTGGGACTGATCGTCGGTCTTCATCCGGCCACGCCAAAGCACTGCATCATCTCGACAGGCTTTGAGCGTAGCAGCAAGGGACATCGTGTCATCCTGGAAAACAATTGCATTGCGACGCTTCCAAAGCCGCCAGCAGCATAGCAGGACGAAGCCCGCAGGAGAGTTGGTGCCGACGGCCGGGGACGCGTCAAAGCGATGAAGCGCACGAACCGAACCCGCAGCAGGGGGCAGCCCGATCCTACGCCAAAACTGCACCGCGAACGGGCACCTGAAGATGAGGTGGTCGGCCGTCTCGAGCTCCGCCTCGCAGCAGGGGCATCCGGCCTCCGCCGCAGTGAGGATGGTCTTGCGCAGCAGCACGTCCCGCGTATGCACACGAGACTGAGTGAGCAGCCACCCGAAGAACTTAACTCGCGATGGGGCACGGGAAGACCAAAGGAAGGAAGCCGCACCACGCCGCCGTAGTGGTAGAGGGCGTAGGCGCCCCGTGAAGAGAACCCACCACCACGGCCCCGCACAGAGCGTGACAGACCGGGCG
>NC_041380.1:472668264-472686270 GCF_002162155.2 Triticum dicoccoides
CTCAAGTTCCTGGGCCGTCCGCGGGGTGAGCCGGGGCACCAGCATGGTGATATTCTCAGTAGAAAGTGGTTGCAGCAGCCAAGGAGACGTTGTCGAGAAGTAGATGATGTGGGTGCTTTAAAAATCTGGGCATCTACAGCTATGTTTTTAAATGCAATGGTCTTTACACAAATGATTCAAGTTTTCCAGCGGTCATTCTTCTCCAGTCACATGTTTGTGTGAAAAGATAGAAGGAAATTCTAAACACCACCAAAAAAGAAGATCCAAAATTATGTAGTGTTGGGCACTTTTTGTTGTCGATGTGTTCTTGGGAGTTCTCTTTTGAGGACCAAGCACAGTTGATAGGTAACAAGAGCATGGATTTTGAATGGAGAGAGAAGGCTAACATGGTGCTGATAATACATAGAAAACAATCACAGGTTAAAATCTGCTGATATCCACTTGGTGGAGTAGGGATAACTCTAGGGGATCTTGACCGTTGGGGATTAACTGTTTTTATTTTTTTATTGAACACGGGCTTAACTGTTTCCTTTCTTTTGTTATTTGGCTATCTTTGATAACCTTCTATACTGGATATATTTGTTGGCTTGCAGCAAACATCAGTTTGTGCAGTGTTGTTTAACTATATATTGTGGTATTTAACTATATATTGTTTCCTTGCATAATGCATATTGTATTTCCTTGTAGCAATTGCAGAATGTAACATCTGACATGTAGAATGCTGCTGCCATTAAATTTATCTTATGTGCACATTTCTGATGGTACTTAGTAGTTACTCTTTGGTGATGGCATTTGGCCCTTCGAGTTTCTTTTTACTCTATATATGCATATGTTCTGATGGTAGATTCTCTGTTTTCTAGGAGAGGGTTGATTTCAGTGACAGGTCAACTGTTGAATTTTTGTTTAAGGAATACTGGGAGATAATTATAAAGAAAGAGGGCTTAACATTGGATATCCTTCAAGAAGCTTATGCTAGTTTAAATGATGGCCCGGATCAGATGTCAGATTCTGAGAATTTTCCTAAAGTACAGGACAGCTCAGATGATGATTTCTTGGGCAATAGTGATGGTGGTGATGCTGAGCCAATTTGCCCATCTAATTTAAATGGAACATCAAATAAAGTGAAACCCTTTCTGAAGCATGCAAAATCAAAGAAGAATGTCTATGTTGGTTGGGGTTCAAAAGAGCTGATTGGATTCCTCGAATCAATAGGCAAAGATACATCCAAATCTCTAGATCAATTTGGTGCTGCTGAAGTTGTCAAGGAGTACATTCGACAGAAGGATCTTTCGCAGAAAGATAAGAAAAAGCATGTCATATGTGATGAGAAACTCAAGAAATTGTTTAGAAAATCAAAGATTAAGTACAACAAGATATATAGCTTGCTCGAGAGGCATATTGCTGCAAATGACACATCTGAGGATGAAACATTTGCCAGTTCTGAGGATAACAGTGATTCATGTATGAAAAAGAGAACTCGGACCATGACCTCTGGCTCTGGGTTCACTACTTCGAAAGGGACTTCTGAAATAAACAAGAGATGCTTTGCTTCTCTTGTTTGTGACAACATTAAGTTGATATATTTGAAGAAATCCTTAGTTGTGGATCTGCTAAAGCAGCCTGAGGCATTTGAAAATAAAGTTATTGGTTGTTTTGTTAGAGTAAAGAATGACCCCAAAGACTATAGTTACCACAAGCCTAAAGCATTCTACCAGATTGGACAAGTAACTGGTAATATTCAACCTTTTACGTTCTCTATATTCCGTTTTACTACTCTATGCTCCATTTGCCTGGTTTAGTGTTCTTCCCCTAATAGAGAACTGTATCAGTTTCATGTGCATGTTGTTTAGGTCTATTCAAATATACTGTCTTCCAGCGAGTAAATAAGAAATAATGATGAATTCTACAATCCATACATTACCAGGAGCTTAACTCATGGGAATAAAACTCCATTTCACAGGGCATGTGAATAAATACTCTATTCTGTATCTTTTGGCTACATCGCATTTAGTTATTGTTTGCTGATGAGAGATATGCAACAGGCATTAGGAAATCCTCAGAAGAATACAAGGTAAAGGACATGTCTACAGATATGCTTTTGTGTGTTTCCAGCTGCTGGTCTGAAGTCAAAATTTCCATGTTATCAGAGGAAGATTTTGGGGAGGTAATTTATAACGCTTTTTATTGTGAGAATTACACTTCTTAATGTTCCAACACTACTAAAGCAATTCATAGAGATAGAAGATTGGCACCGATGACTATTAAATATGAATCAAAACAAATTTATGATCTATAGGTTCTTTCTGCTATTATTTTATTTTCTTCATGTATGCACTTAAACTTTGCACATGTTGTTCAAGTTTTTTGTTGTTGATAATAACAGGACGAATGTGAAGATTTTCGTCTGTTCGTCCAGAAAGAAAACTCTAAAAGGCTCACTGTTGTAAGTTAATCTTTTCCAATTTCTAGTGTCCCAAAATGCAGTTGTCCTGATAGTATTTGATGTAATGCAGACTACTATCATTTTTGTTTCAACATGCATAGAAAGTTAGAAGTTATAGGAAAAAGATAACTGTCGATGCTTGGCTATATTCTTTGTCCAACATGATATGTAACTAATGAAGCATATTGCAATTTGTAAAGTTAAATAGTGGTATTGGTATCAGTGCCTCACATGTAATTATTTCGGATTTCTCATCATATGTCCATAGATACTTAGATATACACAGTTTGTGTTGTATCTGAATTGTGTTTGTCACAAGTGCATTCTTCATTGGAAAATAGATGGCAAGCCCTGCCAGCCTTGAAGTGCTCGGGTGTGAAACTGTGATATCTGCGGATGTGCTAGACAGCCTGGGATGTTTGAATCGGAGTTCCAAGTTATGTTTTTATGGGAAACAGGGCCAACAACTTCATTTAATGATAAGAGGGTTAAATGTGCAAAATAACTCAAAACAAAATCTGGTGTGACAGTTAGCCAGTTGCACCTTGCAATGTTTTTTTATATATTTGTGTAATATCCTTATCAGAGAGTGAGACCAACTCAAGTATTCAGTATTTGCTTGGAGTCTTGGATGCCAGTTATTTGACATATTTCTTTCCTGCGTTTCCTTCTTTTCTGGTTTTGGAAAATGTTACAGATATTTGTTGGGTCTCTTTTTTACTTGATTGTTGATTCCATGAACGTGCTGGTTTTTACAGGCTGAGCTTGAGGAAAAAGCGAGAAGTGTACACAGAGATATAGTCACTCATGTAAGTCTGTTAGGAAATTATACCAACATTATGTATTTGTCTGGTACATTCTGCATTTTTTTATGTATCATCATTTGATATTAGCTCATTTTATATTCAAAATAGTATTTCAGTGACATATTCTAGAGTCTGAACTCTCCTATTTTAAGTTTACCTATTAATTCTTTTTTCTGTTAGAATGTTAACGAAATTGCCCTTTCCCCATTCCAGTGGATCGATAAAGAACTTAAGAGACTGGACAATTTAATTGAATTGGCCAATGAAAAAGGTTGGCGCTGCGAATATCCTTGTCAGATAAATATCTTTCTTTCATTTAATGATCTTTTTAATAAAAAAAGTTCTTGGTTTCCTTTTTATACTTCAGTACGATACACCTATCTTAGGACATGCAAGTGGACTTTGTACAGTTATATCCTTAACTAAATTTTACGAAGCTCGAGTACATTGATAAGAGACAGCTATTGCGCTCGCCATCCGAAAGACAACGTCTTCTTGAAGAGGTCCCTCAAGTTATTCCAGATCTGGAAGATAATAAAGACACAGAATTATTAGTCGCAGCATCAGAGAAGTCTTTTCAGATGAATACAGCTACTTTACAAGGTGATGATGCTCCTATCTCTATTACCTGTGTGGGCTGCCACGTTGGCTACTAAAATCAATCTAGTGTCATATTGAGCTTCTGCAGAGATCTGCGGGAACAAATGGTGGATTAACTCACCATTCTATTTGCACAGTTATATCTCATATATGCTTCCTTATGTTATTTACATTTGTTATATTTAGGTTAACTTATTACAGCATGTATCTCTACTACTGTTTCCACCAATAGATTACCTGTACAAAGACACTAAATCTAGATATTGTATCTACTAGTGTTTCTGTTGTTTTACAGCTACACTTTGTCCTGGACAAATAGTGAATTCTGTTATGTGTGTGACTGTGTGTTCGGTAACATCCTACATTTTATAGACCACTACATAAGGGCAGTTAGTTACATGCAGGAACCCCAATCTAACTCAACTTACTTTGTTAAGAATGGGAAATTTCTTTATTTATTGATTTTCGTGCCAGATTACTGTTCATCTTAGAGCTAGTCGTCTAGTTTCTATTTGGAAATGGATGCCAAGTATAACAGCTGGTTTACTTTGGACAATTACCACTAGCAAAAATATCCACTCCAATAGATTATATGGCCTCTATCCACTCCAATAGATTATATGGTCTCTATCAGTTATGCACGTGTTTTTACTCGTCTTGCGACATGTGGTTGTATGACCATTGTCATACTGATCTTTGATTTCTAATCCTTTTCATCACAATTGAAGCTGCTCCTTTTTAACCTTTTTTGTTGCTTATTTCAATGGTTTATCAGGAATTTCTCAAGTTGTTCTAAAATAGCAGGTAAATACTTATTTTGTGTAGGTGCCAGTGGGGACAGAGCTGTTTTCTCGGAAAGATACTCAGAAGAATCTAAAGGTTTGCTTCTGTAATTTGCTTTCAACTTTTATGGTTGATTGATAGATTCTGATATTTATATAGGTGCCAAGAGTGTGAGTTGTTTATTGAAAAAGTTACCCGGAAGAAATACCTAAAGATTTACTTTTAGATAGAGTACCCATTCAGTCACAATTCACGAACAGGAGATAATCACTGTTTTTGTGTAGGTGCCAATGGGGAGAAAGCTGTTCGTTTGACACGTTGCTCAAAAGAAAAGCCTAGAGGTTTGATTACAATACCATACACTAAATTATTATTTTTGGAAAAGGCTCTAAAAGTTGTAGTCAATGTTGCTAAAACACACTGATTTTTGTGTAGGTGCCAATGAGATAGCTGTTTGCTTGAGAAGTTGCTCGGAAGACAAATCTGAAGGTTTGATTAGATACTATGCACTAAATTGTTGTGAATGTTGGTAAAACATACTTCTTTTTGTGTAGGTGCCAATGACGAGAGAGCTGTTTGCTTGAAAAGTTACTCAGAAGGTGTGGCGTTCACTAAATTGTTCACATAGTGTTCACTAAATTGTTCCAAATGCTGGTAACCATTCTGACTTTTTGTGCAGGTGCCAATGAGAAAGCTGCTCACATGAAAAGTTTCTCTGAAGAAAAGACTAAAGGTGTGCTTACATGATGTGTGGTAAATTGTTCTGAAAGGTTGTAAAACACTCCTGATTTTTGTAGGTGCCAGTGAGGACAGAGCTGTTTCCTTAGAAAGTTGCCCAGAAGAAAATTCTAAAGGTTTTACTTGTATAATGATTATCTGCATTCAGCTGGATTTTGTAAAATTGTATTTCTGTTTTACATACTTGATACTTTTTGTGCAGGTGCCAATGAGGAAGCTGCTTACCTGAAAAGTTGCTCTGAAGAAAAATCTGAAGGTTTGCTTACATGATGTGCAGTATTTTTTTTCAAAGAGGTTGTAAAACACTCCTGATTTTTGTGTAGGTGCCAACGACGGCAGAGCCGTTTCCCTATCCTTAAAAAGTTGTCCAGAAGAAAATTCTAAAGGTTTTACTTATATAATGATTATCTGCATTCATCTGGATTTTGTAACGTTGTATTTCAGTTTTACATACTTGATGTTGGATGACTAGTTTGAGTTAATACTTACGTTACACTTCTAATGCTATGCCTATTTTGATATCAATGGTAGTGGAGTTCAATGCTGCATGAGACCGTTAGTGCTATTCTCTTCTGCTGTGAACCGTAGAGTTTAATATTGTAGAATGCCCACTAAAAGAACACTAGAAGATTCATTCCAATCATTTTATGCACCTGTAGATTAGACAACTTAGCAACTATCGGTAAGTGCTATCCACATTTGCGGCCGATAAGTAACCATTACTCTGTATGATATGCCCTCTAATAAATAATGCATCTTCAGTTAAGTAAGTTGGCTCTTTGGTTACTATTGACATCATCTCAATCATTGGTTGTCATTTTAATTTGGATTGATAATTGTTCTAAATTATACCCCTAAATAGTTTGAGCCGAGGCTCAGAAAACTCCTTGTCTAAACAACAGCTTTACTTAACCTTGGTTTGAAGAAAAGAATATTACAGAATCCCCATGTCACCTCTTTCTCTCCCCCTCTCTTCTTTGAGTTACCTTCCCAGTTTCATTGTTCATATTACATTATGCAGGTACTGAAGGTGACACTGATACACCGAAAACGTGTGTTCAAAATCAGGGCACTGCAGGTCTGTGCTTACTGCCCATCCTTTCGCTAGTTTTTTTTTGAGCAAATATCCTTTCACTAGTTATGCTGTACTACCTCTGTAAATTAATATAAGACCTTTTAGATCACGACTTTAGTGATCTAAAAAGTCTCATATTAGTTTACAGAGGGAGTACTTCTCTGAGGATTAGATGATTAGTCTTCTTCAAGCCTTTATTCCAGCTGATGTTGCAGTTTCATTCTAGTGACATACTGACCATTCCGAGCTACCTGTTTCTCATTGTTCATGTTTTAATGACGCAGACACTAAATCCAATGCTGCTGGCGATACACCTAGAACAAATGTCCAAAGCCAGAGTACTCAGGGTAAGGTCATGCTACCTGTCATTTCACTAATAATTGCACTGCTCTTGGAAGGATTGGTCCTCCACCTTCCCTGTGTCGAGCTGCTGTTGCATTTTCATTCTGTTGAGACACCGGCCTTTGTCAGATACCCCACTTTTCACTGTTCATATTTCACAATGCAGGTAGTGAAGAGAATGCTGCTGGTGATAAACTGGGAGCAAATGTCCAGAAGCAGGGTGCTGAAGGTTCTCTCTTATTACCATCCTTTTATTTGTTACTATTATATATGAGGGAAAATGTAGTGAGTTTTTTAGAGGAGCTGTGTTTTACCCATTGAGCTACTATTAAGTAACTTAAAAGTCACCTGTGAATTTCTATGGTAAAACATATGTGACCTACAGTGAGAAAAGAAAACATCATGTGACCCTAGTTTTGTAAATGAATGGTTTTGAATTTTGCGCACATCTCCCATCGTTCACATATGTAAGCAGTTTAGTGAACCCATGAGGCCACGAGTTTGATTACAATTTTCCAGCTTTATTCCTAATTTTTCTGGTTCTTATATAATTTTAGCATTCTGTTCTACCTGACCAACCATGATTGATGCAGGCAATGCCGCTTGCATCCCAGCCGAAGTAATCAACATTGATGACGACGAAGATGATCCGACGCATGATCAAGGTGCAAACGTGGTTGTTGTTGATATGGATGCCGATGAGTCTGGGAATATTCATGTGGCGCAACGCAAGACAAGGCAGTCGGGCATGTGGCATTACAGGGATCCTTTTGGTGACGAGCAAGGCCCCTTCTCTCTAGAGCTGTTGGATGGTTGGAACATGCAAGGGTACTTCGACGATGACTTCAGGGTCTGGAGAGCCGGTCAGTCTAGCGACTCTGCCATCTTGCTCAAGGACGCTCTGCGCCTGAAGCGCTGAGAAGGATGGCAGCTACTTGGGGTTCCCATGCTAGCAAGTTAATGTGAAAGAGGGGGCTTCTCCTGTAATATATTCCTGCCTAGATTCTCCTACTTTGTTCCTAATATTATGGTGGGAGGACCAGTCAGACTTACATTACCTGGTCCTACGAAACTTTGGCCTCTGCTGTGAATTGTGGGATGGACATCAGTTGGTTTCAGAGGTTGATGCAAGTCTATGTCTAAACATGTTCAGTTATGCGTTCTGCTCTCTCCTTTTTCTTGTTATATAAAAAATGCTAACCTGGTTTGAAATGTTCTGAATGTTGTGATGATGATACTGTTTTCTTCAGAGCGATGATCTGGCTCCATTGATAAAATAGTGATGGTATAGCGTCTAAGGAACTGACATGAACACCAGCAATACATGTCCTAGAGTTCTCAAGTGGCCTGCAGCCTCCACCTTTAGAGATTTTGAAGTGTCAGAAAGCACTGTGGCAATAGGCAGGACCCCTCACACTATAGGTTGTCGAATTGCTTTTTCGTCACAAGCCCGACAGAGAAGAAAACCGAGAGCACTTGCACAAATGGATGCATGTATGTCGATAATTAGGAACTACACAAACATGTTACAAGCAAGACATGTCAACGCACCAAACAACGAACAATCGGCTCAAGGGTCGTGGGATACAAACACCACTGGCTCCCTGGCATCTGCTACAAGGATGGCCTTGTGTAACGCCCTGGCAAACCCATCGGTTTCTGGTCGTTGCGGCTGGGTTTCTGGTCATTGCGGCTGGGATCTTGGCTGGACACACAGACCAACACTATTTTTTTTCCGGTGCACTCTCTCACAAGCCAAACGTACTTAATTTTGAGGTTCTTCTTCGATGGGCTCCCGAAAAAGAAGATGCATCTTATTGATATGAGTAGTCTATATATCATTCTCTTTAAGCCGGGATGTCACACCTTGGGACCTAGGAGGCTTTCATTCCATGCATTGTAATCTCGAGGCTTTTCACTTTAAGTGTTGACGAGGCATTACTGTTCATATTGCTAATCTCCTCAACTATGAGAAAGTGGAATTTCCCATTACATACCTTGGTCTTTCGTGCTCGGATAAACAGTTGGTGGCGTCAAATTGGGATCCCATGGTTAGTAAAGTTGTTAAGAGAGTAGACCCTTGGCAAGGGAAACTCATGTCTTAGGGCGTAAGACTAACTCTTCCAACCCGTGATTATCTACTATCCTGATCTCAGCAATGGGCCTCTTTATTCTAGGAGACGGTGTTCATGTGCAATTTGACAAAGTTAGGGCTAGATTTTTCTGGGAAGCAGACATGGCTAAATGAAAATATATATGGTCTGATGGGCAAACATTTGCAAACCTAAAGTCCAGAGAAACCTGGGTATCACTAACCCCAAGAAGATGAACTTGACTCTAGTAACCAAGTGGATTTGAAAATCTTCCCTGAATGATGACAACATGTGGGCTCGAATTCTCAAAGGGAAGTACATCCCAGATGTTTCTTTCTTAGCTTCTAAGACTAAGGGCTCCCAAGTTTGGAGAGGGATCCAAAAATACAAAGGGATTTTCAACCTGAGCATTCGCTTGGAGGTCGGGAATGGGAGAGACACTAAATTTTGGCTTTCTAAGTGGATCGATGACAAGCCTCTCTACACTAGATATCCTAACTTTTTAATCATAATCTGGCCCTGAGATCCTTGTCAGCAATGTGTTTATTGACAGTATGTTCAATCTCGCCTTTTTTTCTCGAACACGCATAGCATGTGTATCATTCATTAAAGATAGAGAAAAGGATATAGGAAACCCTCCACCGATGGTCCAATTACAAATTACATGTTGCACCTCCACATCTAGTCCACTCCACACAAGAACAAGAGACTAGAGACTACTCAGGACATACCCCATTTGCTCAACTTTTATAGAGACTCCTCTACATCACCTCGAATGAGTCCTGCAGTACGCCAGGCATGTCCCTCCTGTTCCACGCGACGCACAACCCTAGCAATCTCCAGGGTAGCACCATCTAATACCACCGAGTTTCGGTGCTTTCACAGCTCCCATAGGCCTAAACTTGTTTCTTGGGTAGGGTTACAAGGGCAGCTCGTAGGTTTCTCCTATCCAAAGAATGGGATTCAGGGAAATGGAACCTGGAGATGCCAGGTGTCTTCACATTGAAATCTTTTTACGCCAAACTAATCCAAGGCCCTAGGGTGCGATATGCTAAGGCATGTGGGCTTCAAGGGTTCCGCTAAAAGCCTGCATATTCCTTTGGCAAGGTTCGTTAGATTGCCTACCATCAACATTTAATCATCAGACATGGAGCGGCCGGGCAATGACTGTTGTGCCTTTTGCGGCAACCTAGAAAATGTCGACAACATCCTTTTCGAGTATGCCCCGGTTAAGTTCCTATGAAGCTGTCATGGGAAAAGCTTAGGCGCTAACTAGGCTCCAAATTCCTTGGTAGATCAACTAGAACCACTTCCCATCTCACGAGGCCAACACCTTAGATTAGCCTGGCGCTCGTTTGCGCCCTTAGATTGGGCACTTTGGACCACCCGCAAGAAAATTGCTACCGAAGGAAAATTGCCTACTCATCCAGATAACTACATTTTTAAATGGCCTCTTTTCTTTCTGTAGTGGTGCCCTCTAGGGAAGAGGACTATGATGAGGCCAACGAAGTGCTTTGCAAGATTAAATGCCTCCATGCAGAAGATTACATATTCAAATCAACAAAGTGCTCTCATGCAAACCAAACCGCCTTAAATGCCTCCATGCAAAAGAAAAGAGACGGTTAATCTTTTGCAAGAGATTAAGGAGCTCTGTCTTGAAGCCTCGATGCTCTTAAGATTACATATTTTGTAGTAGGGTTTCGCCTTTGTGCGGTTATGTTATGTTTTCCCCCTAGCCTTATTATTTGGCTAGTTGTTTCTATTCCGGATGTAAGACTTTGTAAGAATCTATAGTTTGTGTTGGCTTTATTAGTTTAAAGCCGGACATCCTTGCGCCTTTCTTCTAAAAAAATCTCTGAACAGCCGGAGCGACCTCCTCTAAGGGTACACAATTGTACCGTAAAACCGAAACCCTAATCTAGATAATGTGTGCCGATCAAACGTTTACAAAACCTGGAACGTGGTGGCTAGCACTCAACTATCAAGGGTAGCGAGCTCTATTGTCCTTGCCTTGTTTGTTGAAGTATGATGGCGTCCTTGTGACATCTCTGTTGTCACCGATTACCAAGTTAACAGGAAGATGATACTATATACTCAAAACAGAGCTGTACTTTTAAGGCGGTTTGGTTTGCATGAGAGATTTCGGGAGTCTAATAAATTGCGTTGCAAGGGTACGCAGCTAAGAGCATCTCCAACAGCCGCGCTAAACAAGCGCCGCGCCGCAAATTTGGTCATTTTAGCGCGCGCAACTCGGCGGGTTGCTCCAGTGGGCGCACAATAATCGCGCGCGCGGTATAAGAAGTTGGGCGCGCGGTCGGATTCGCTATCTCGCGCGGTGTATTTGGGGCGTCTGTTTCCGCGTGCGGCACACTCGAGCGCTCGCACCGCACTCTCTCCTCTACGCCTCCTACGCCCGCGCGCGCCGGCGCCGGCGAACTGCACCCATGGACACACGCGCCGGCACCCCGCTCACCCCATCCTATAGCCGCGACCCCTCCACCGCTGCCGCCGCCGTCGCCGCCGCCGCAAACCCTAGCCCGGGTGGCGTTGGCCTCGCCTCCGCCGGAGCTCCTCCGACCATCTTCGGAGGCAGAAGAATGGTCTTCCAAAGATGAGGACAAAGACGAGGACGAGGATTGATGTGTCTTTCATTTGTGTCTTGAACTTGGTTTGCATTTTGAACTTGGTTGGACGAACTTGTGGGCATGATTTTAAACTTGTGGGCATGAACTTTTATTCATCAACTTGTTTGTGTGAAATTTTATATGTCATGTTCATTGCATTTTGAATGTTTCAAATTTATTTTGTGTCCAAAATGCCATATATGCAATGCCCCGGCGAGTCGCGCGCGCTGCTGCATTTTAGCGCGGCTGTTGGAACCAGCGCTGGCGGCCGCGCAAAACCAGACGAACGGCGCGCGGCAAACTAGTTTTTAGCGCGCGGCGCGAAACGCGGCTGTTGAAGATGCTCTAATGATTGATACGTTTGCCTGCTGCAATGAGGTCCTTGTCAATTTACAACCCAAGTTAGAGCCAGACTCGGACCCAACCTCACGGCAACGCGACCTCAACACATGTAACACATCTCCGGATGCCCAAACTTAAACCCAAATCTACCCCCACACGGCCCTACCTCCTTACCAGCAAACCTGGCAAATAATAGCCGGCAAGAGAACACCCAAACAACCAGGAAAATCCACACGCCATCATGGCCACCACGCGACTCCGCCTCCTACTCCTCCTATTCACGCTGCTCGCCGGCACCGCCGTCTTCTCCGTCTCCGCCGCCCGCGACGGCCCTGCCGAGCCGGCCGTCGCGGGTCCGGTCGGCGCGGAGCCGAGCGCCTACGAGATGTTGGAGAAATTTGGCTTCCCAAAGGGAATACTCCCGGTGGGCGTCACCGGCTACACGCTCCGGCGGTCGGACGGCGCGTTCCAGGTGTTCATGGACAAGGATTGCGAGTTCGAGGTGGACGGCGGGTACAAGCTTACCTACAAGCGGACGATCTCCGGCAGGGTGGCCGGCGGCAGCTTGTGGGACCTCCGGGGCGTCTCGGTGAAGATCTTCTTCGTCAACTGGGGCATCGACCAGGTGGTCATGGCCGACGCCGACCACCTCATGTTCTACGTCGGCCCGCTCTCCCAGGCCTTCACGTCGGACAACTTCGAGGAGTCCCCGCAGTGCAGGTGCCGTGGCAACGGCGTCGCGGACGTTGGCGAGGGCGCCGGCGTGGGCGTGGCGACGATGTAGGATCGGGCAGTTGGTTACGTGATTTCATATACGTACGTGTACGCAACAAACTGTTGGTTAATTTGGTTTCCGGGATTGGCGCGCGTGCAATTCTTGCACGCGATGCTGTGAATTAGTTGATGTAAGTCGACGGATGCACAGCATGATTGGTGTGCGTGCAATGCGCTGCACACGGAGGAAAAGGACCCCATCAAATAGGGTGTCGATTCTATTTGCCTTATCTTTGTGATTCTTCTTCTTCTTCTTCTTCTTCTTCTTCATAATGCGTGCAATTGTCATTTTTTGCTTAGTACTCCCTTCGTCTCATAATATAAAAGTGTTTTTAATATTATTATAGTGTAAAAACGCTCTTGTATTATGGGAGGAGGAAGTATTATTTTTATTCAACGTTTTTATGTCGTTTATCGTCTTTCGTCCGTTGATGAGCGTTACATGAGTGGTGGTGTCGAGCTTGTCGGGGGAATGTTTGTAACGGAAAAACATTTGGATCAATTAACCAATCTCTAAAAAGGAGTTTTCTAAGCGCACATCACCCCTCCTCCGCAAGTGTAGGGGTGCCCGGATAGAGCTCTAGTTTCCCCACTTTGGGTTTTTTTATATAGTAGGGTTACACGCCTAGTGGAGGTGGGGGGAGGGGGGATGTCTCCTTGACGTCGGGAAGGACCTGGCACCACTGGGTGCCCAGATGGCGGCGCAGAGGGGCCGACGACTCCTCCTTGACGTGGCGTCCAATTTGTACGCTAGTGTTAGGCGGAGGGTACAGTGGCTCCTCTTTGAATCGACACTCGATTTGGACGCCGGGTTGCGCGGAGGGGGCAACCATGACGAAGCCTAGTCGATCAATGATAGGCACAACATCTCCTCCATCTGCTGCCTGAACTTGTCGTCTGAGCGGGCCGCTGCGGTGAGCAACGATGGCTGCTTGTTCTCATCGTTCAACATCGTCTACACCTTTACGGTGGATGGAACTATGGAGGACGATGATCCCGACGACCGTGGGTGACGGCGTGAACTGGATCCGAAGCCCCTTAGATCCGTCATCCTGGCGTGACGGCAGCTTGTTCGAGTGGTAGCCGTCCAGCAGCATCACGTCCGAGTCTTCTCGACGTTCGTCTTCTTGCCCATTCTGGCAGGCAGAGGTGCCGTGGTGTGTAGCGGTCGGTGGAGGTGTGGGAGAGGAGGAGGATTGTGTGGATATGATTTGTGAAGGAGGAGGCCGACAAACTTGAAAACCGGATTAGGCTTCTCTATCATCACGCCACAATGAATGCAGGTAGGCTAGTGGCCGGTGAGCCAGTCATGCCGGAAAGAATGCGTGGAGGGTTCTAGAGCGGAGATCGGAGAGGGTTTCTGGATGGGTCGAGGGTGTCTGAGTCCAACGTGGCAGACGTCCGGACTTCCCAGAGCCCCCCCCTAAGGAAATATGCCCTAGAGGCAATAATGAAGTTGTTATTTATATTTCCTTATATCATGATAAATGTTTATTATTCATGCTAGAATTGTATTAACCGGAAACTTAGTACATGTGTGAAAACATAGACAAACAGAGTGTCACTAGTTTGCCTCTACTTGACTAGCTCGTTGAATCAATGATGGTTATGCTTCCTAACCATAGACATGAGTTATCATTTGATTAACGGGATCACATCATTAGAGAATGATGTGATTGACTTGACCCATCTGTTAGCTTAGCATGTTGATCGTTTAGTTTGTTGCTATTGCTTTCTCCATAACTATACATGTTCCTATGACTATGAGATCATGCAACTCCCGAATACCGGAGGAACACTTTGTGTGCTACCAAACGTCACAACATAACTGGGTGATTATAAATGTGCTCTACAGGTGTCTCCGATGGTGTTTGTTGAGTTGGCATGGATCAAGATTAGGATTTGTCACTCCGATTGTCGGAGAGGTATCTTTGGGCCCTCTTGGTAATGCACATCACTATAAGCCTTGCAAGCATTGTGACTAATGAGTTAGTTGCGGGATGATGTATTACAGAACGAGTAAAGAGACTTGCCGGTAACGAGATTGAACTAGGTATGAGGATACCGACGATCGAATCTCGGGCAAGTAACATACCGATGACAAAGGGAACAACATATGTTGTTATGTGGTTTGACCGATAAAGATCTTCGTAGAATATGTAGGAACAAATATGAGCATCCAGATTCCGCTATTGGTTATTGACCGGAGACGAGTCTCGGTTATGTCTACATAGTTCTCGAACCCGTAGGGTCCGCACGCTTAAAGTTCGATGACGATCGGTATTATGAGTTTATGTGTTTCGATGTACCGAAGGTAGTTCGGGGTCCCGAATGTGATCACGAACATGACGAGGAGTCTCGAAATGGTCGAGACGTAAAGATTGATATATTGGATGGCTATATTCGGACACCGGAAGTGTTCCGGATGGTTTCGGAGAAAACTGGAGTGCCGGAGGGGTTACCGGACCCCCCCAGGGAAGTATTGGGCCTTAGTGGGCCTGAGGGGAGAGAGAGAGGGCAGTAGCCCAGGAGGTGGTGCGCCCCCTCCCATGAGGAGTCCAAATTGGACTAGGGGAGGGGGCGCGGCCCCTCTTTCCCTCTCCCTCTCCCTCTCTTTCCTTCCCCCTTCTCCCTTCCTAGTAGGACTAGGAAAGGATGAATCCTACTCCTACTAGGAGGAGGATTCCTCCTCTCCTTGGGGCGCACCAAGGCCGGTCGGCCTACCCCTTGCTCCTTTATATACAGGGGCGGGGGGCACCCAAAGACACACAAGTTGATTGTTCCAAGCCGTGTGCGGTGCCCCCCTCCACCATAATCCACCTTGATCATATCGTAGTAGTGCTTAGGCGAAGCCCTGCGTCGGTAGCAACATCATCACCGTCATCACGCCGTCGTGCTGACGGAACTCTCCCTCGAAGTGTTGCTGGATCGGAGTTCGTGGGACGTCATCGAGTTGAACGTGTGCTGAACTCGGAGGTTCCATGCGTTCGGTACTTGGATTGGTCGGATGTGAGGACGTACGACTACATCAACTGCGTTCTCATAACGCTTCTGCTTACGGTCTACGAGGGTACGTGGACGATACTCTCCCCTCTCGTTGCTATGCATCACCATGATCTTGCGTGTGCGTAGGAATTTTTTTGAAATTATTGCGTTCCCCAACGGTGACATCCGAGCCAAGTTTATGCGTAGATGTTATATGCACGAGTAGAACACAAAGGAGTTGTGGGCGTGGGTATATACATATTGCTTGCCGTCACTAGTTGATTCTTGATTCAGCGGCATTGTTGGATGAAGCGGCTCAGACCGACATTACGCATACACTTACGCGAGACTGGTTCTACGACGTGCTTCGCACACAGGTGCCTAGTGGGTGTCTATTTCTCCAACTTTAGTTGAATCGTATTGAATCAACAAGGTTCTTTCTGAAGATCAAAAAGCAATCACTATACCGCGTTGTGGTTTTTGATGCGTGATGACCCACAAGTATAGGGGATCTATCGTAGTCCCTTCGATAAGTAAGAGTGTCGAACCCAACGAGGAGCAGAAGGAAATGATAAGCAGTTTCCAGCAAGGTACTCTCTGCAAGTACTGAAATAAGTGATAACAGATAGTTTTGTGATAGGATAATTTGTAACGAGCAACAAGTAACAAAAGTAAATAAAGTGCAGCAAGGTGGCCCAATCCTTTTTGTAGCAAAGGACAAGCCTGGACAAACTCTTATATAGAGAAAAGCGCTCCCGAGGACACATGGGAATATCGTCAAGCTAGTTTTCATCACGCTCATATGATTCGCGTTCGGTACTTTGATAATTTGGTATGTGGGTGGACCGGTGCTTGGGTACTGCCCTTACTTGGACAAGCATCCCACTTATGATTAACCTCTATTGCAAGCATCCGCAACTACAACAAAAGTATTAAGGTAAACCTAACCACAGCATGAAACATATGGATCCAAATCAGCCCCTTACGAAGCAACGCATAAACTAGGGTTTAAGGTTCTGTCACTCTAGCAACCCATCATCTACTTATTACTCCCCAATGCCTTCCTCTAGGCTCAAACAATGGTGAAGTGTCATGTAGTCGACGTTCACATAACACCACTAGAGGAGAGACAACATACATCTCATCAAAATATCGAACGAATACCAAATTCACATGACTACTAATAGCAAGACTTCTCCCATGTCCTCAGGAACAAAAGTAACTACTCACAAAGCATAAACATGTTCATAATCAGAGGGGTATTAATATGAATATAGGATCTGAACATATGATCTTCCACCAATTAAACCAACTAGCATCAACTACAAGGAGTAATTAACACTACTAGCAACCTACTAGCACTAATCCCGGACTTGGAGACAAGAATTGGATACAAGAGATGAACTAGGGTTTTGAGAGGAGATGGTGTTGATGAAGATGTTGATGGAGATTGCCCTCTCCCGATGAGAGGAGCGTTGGTGATGACGATAGCAATGATTTCCCCCTCCGGGAGGGAAGTTTCCCCGGCAGAACAGCTCCGCCAGAGCCCTAGACGGGTTCCGCCAAGGTTCTGCCTCGTGGCGACAGAGTTTCGTCCGAGAAGATGGCTTATGATTTTTTTCCCATCGAGAGACTTCATATAGCAGAAGATGGCCACCGGAGGGCCACCAGGGGGCCCATGAGGTAGGGGGGCGCGCCCAGGGGGTAGGGCGCGCCCCCACCCTCGTGGGCAGGGTGTGGCCCCCCCTGGTGAATTTCTTCCGCTGAGTATTTTTTATATATTCTGAAAACGTCTTCCGTGAAGTTTCAGGACTTTTGGAGCTGTGCAGAATAGGTCTATAATATTTGCTCCTTTTTCAGTCCAGAATCCCAGCTACCGGCATTCTCCCTCTTTATGTAAACCTTGTAGAATAAGAGAGAATATGCATAAGTATTGTGATATAATGTGTATTAACAACCCATAATGCAATAAATATCGATATAAAAGCATGATGCAAAATGGACGTATCAACTCCCCCAAGCTTAGACCTCGCTTGTCCTCAAGCGAAAGCCGAAATCGAAAAATATGTCCACATGTTTAGAGATAGAGGTGTTGATACGTCTCCAACGTATCTATAATTTTTGATTGCTCCATGCTATATTATCTACTGTTTTGGACATTATTGGGCTTTATTATCCACTTTTATATTATTTTTGGGACTAACCTACTAACCGGAGGCCCAGCCCAGAATTGTTGTTTTTTTGCCTATTTTAGGGTTTCGAAGAAAAGGAATATCAAACGGAGTCCAAATGGAATGAAACCTTCGGGAACATGATTTTAGGAACATTATGATACGGGAGACTTGGCCCCTACGTCAAGAAAAGAAACAGGAGGCCACGAGGTAGGGGGCACGCCTACCCC
>NC_041380.1:472686597-472691788 GCF_002162155.2 Triticum dicoccoides
TCCACCCTCATGGCCCCCCTGTTGCTCCACCGACGTACTCCTTCCTCCTATATATACCTACGTACCCCCAAACGATCAGATACGGAGCCAAAACCCTAATTCCACCGCCGTAATGTTCTGTATCCACGAGATCCCATCTTGGGGCCTGTTCCGGAGCTCCGCCGAAGGGGGCATCGATCACGGAGGGCTTCTACATCAACACCATAGCCCCTCCGATGAAGTGTGAGTAGTTCACCTCAGACCTACGGGTCCATAGTTAGTAGCTAGATGGCTTCTTCTCTCTTTTTGGATCTCAATACAATGTTCTCCCCCTCTCTTGTGGAGATCTATTCGATGTAATCTTGTTTTTGCGGTGTGTTTGTTGAGACCGGTGAATTGTGGGTTTATGATCAAGTCTATCTATGAATAATATTTGAATCTTCTCTGAAGTCTTTTATGTATGATTGGTTATCTTTGCAAGTCTCTTCGAATTATCAGTTTGGTTTGGCCTACTAGATTGATCTTTCTTGCAATGGGAGAAATGCTTAGCTTTGGGTTCAATCTTGCGGTGTCCTTTCCCAGTGAAAGTAGGGGCAGCAAGGCACGTATTGTATTGTTGCCATCGAGGATAACAAGATGGGGTTTTCTTCATATTGCATGAGTCTATCCCTCTACATCATGTCATCTTGCTTAAGGCGTTACTCTGTTTTTAACTTAATACTTTAGATGCATGCTGGATAGCGGTCGATGAGTGGAGTAATAGTAGTAGATGCAGGCAGGAGTCGGTCTACTTGTCTCGGACGTGATGCCTATATACATGATCATACCTAGATATTCTCATAACTATGCTCAATTCTGTCAATTGCTCAACAGTAATTTGTTCACCCACCGTAGAATACTTATGCTCTCGAGAGAAGCCACTAGTGAAACCTATGGCCCCGGGTCTATCTTTATCATATTGATCTCCTACTACTTAGTTATTTCCTTTGCTATTTACTTTGCCTTTATTTTACTTTGCATCTTTTATCATAAAAATACCAAAAGTATTATCTTATCATATCTATCACATCTCACTCTCGTAAGTGGCCTTATAGGGATTGACAACCCCTATCTACGTTGGTTGCGAGGATTTATTTGTTTTGTGCAGGTACGAGGGACTCACACGTAGCCTCCTACTGGATTGATACCTTGGTTCTCAAAAACTGAGGAAAATACTTACGCTACTTTGCTGCATCATCCCTTCCTCTTCGGGGAAAACCAACGCAGTGCTCAAGAGGTAGCAAGAAGGATTTCTGGTGCCGTTGCCGGGGAGGTCTACACAAAAGTCAACATACCAAGTACCCATCACATACCCTTATCTCCCGCATTACATTATTTTCCATTTGCCTCCTATTTTCCTCTCCCCCACTTCACCCTTGCCGTTTTATTCGTCCTCTCTCTCTCCATCCTCCCTCTCTTTCCCTATTTGCCTCTTTTTGCCCGCTTGCTTTTTGTTTGCTTGTGTGTTAGTTTGTTTGCTTGTCTTTATGGCTAGTCCTTTACCTTCTGCCTCTATGTCTGAAATTGGGGAAACTATTGTAGATAATAATTCTGATGCTCCTACTAAAGAACCCACTATCTCACATATAAAAAGATACCGTGTTGGTAGTGGTAATATTATTGGAAAAGGAGTTATTCAAGATTTCTTTACTTGTGTCAGTGCTTTACCCTCTATGGGTAGTTCTATCCTTCATAGAACTAGTAGTCTTGCGGACGCTATTGCCATGCTTGTAGTTGAACTTGAAAGACAATTCATGCACATGCATCCTTCCATACAAAGGATTTTTCTGGAATTTTCTAATATTGAGCATTCTTCTGTTAAGCGTGCCGCTACTATCTTTTTGGCTCATGAGTTAGATGCATAATAAAAGAGGCCAAAGAAATCTTTGCACATTATAGGGGGGACTCTTGCCGTCGTCCCATAGAGGCTATCCTCTTTGATCAAGAAGAAATAATGCGTTTTCAATCTCTAAAATATGTTGCTTTCAATGAAAATCTTAGAAAAAGGGTTCCTACCAATGTTCTAGTTGATAGAATTTCTGAACTTAATGATGATTTAGCTATTCGAAATAACGAACTAGGATATTCTCTTGAATATAGGCTCACAAAGTTCTGTCAAAAGAATGCTTATAATGATGAATTGGTTGTGCAATATGAAGGACCAAAGGAGGAACCTATACCTCCCAAGGTTGATCTTGGGGACTTTTGTCCCATTAAATTTAGCCCTTTTGATTACTTTTGCTTGCCTCAAAGAAAACTTGCTGCCGAACGTAGAGAATATGAAATGAGTTTTAATAATCTATCTTACTATTATGGCAATACCTAGATCTATTCCTGATTGTTATGCCTAGCTAGGGGCGTTAAACGACAGCGCTTGTTGGGAGGCAACCCAATTTTATTTTTATTCCTTGCTTTTTGATCCTGTTTAGTAATAAATAATTTTATAGCCTCTGTTTTGGTTGTGTTTTTTGTGTTTAGTTAGTGTTTCTGCCAAGTAGAACCGTTGAGAAGACTTGGGGAAAGTCTTGCTGAACTTGCTGTAAAAAACAGAAACTTTAGCGCTCACGAGAACTGCTGCCATTTTTATTTGGAGAGTGATATTTATTTAATTCTTTTTGAAGATGATTAATAGATAAATTCCTCACGTTCAGCAATTTATTTTAGAATTTTTGGGGTTCCAGATCTTGAGCTAGATACATATTAGTACAGACTGTTCTGTTTTTGACAGATTCTGTTTGTCGTGTGTTGTTTGCTTATTTTGATGAATCTATGGCTAGTAAAATAGTTTATAAACCATAGAGAAGTTGGAATACAGTAGGTATAACACCAATATAAATAAATAATGAGTTCATTACAGTATCTTGAAGTGGCCTTTTGTTTTCTTTCGCTAACAGAGCTCACGAGATTTTCTACTTTAAGTTTTGTGTTGTGAAGTTTTCAAGTTTTGGGTAAAGATTTGATGGATTATGGAACAAGGAGTGGCAAGATCCTAATCTTGGGGATGCCCATGGCACCCCCAAGATAATCTAAGGACACCTAAAAGCCAAAGCTTGGGGATGCCCCGGAAGGCATCCCCTCTTTCGTCTACTTCTATCGGTAACTTTACTTGGAGCTATATTTTTATTCGCCACATGATATGTGTTTTGCTTGGAGCATCTTGTATTATTTGAGTCTTTACTTTTTAGTTTACCATAATCATCCTTGCTGTACACACCTTTTGAGAGAGCCATATATGATTTGGAATTTGCTAGAATACTCTATGTGCTTTGCTTATATCTTTTGAGTTATATAATTTTGCTCTAGTGCTTCACTTATATCTTTTAGAGCACGGTGGTGGATTTGTTTTATAGAAACTATTGATCTCTCATGCTTCAGTTAGATTATTTTGAGAGTCTTAAATAGCATGGTAATTTGCTTAAAATCCTAATATGCTTGGTACACAAGATTAATAATAAAATTTTCTAATGAGTGTGTTGGATACTATGATAAGTTTGATACTTGATAATTGTTTTGAGATATGGAGATGGTGATATTAAATTCATGCTAGTTGAGTAGTTGTGAATTTGAGAAATACTTGTGTTGAAGCTTGTGATTCTCGTAGCATGCACGTATGGTGAACCGTTATGTGATGAAGTCGGAGCATGATTTATTTTTTGATTGCCTTCCTTATGAGTGGCGTCGGGGATGAGCGATGGTCTTTTCCTACAAATCTATCCCCCTAGGAGCATGCGCGTAATACTTTGCTTTGATAACTTCTAGATTTTTGCAATAAGTATATGAGTTCTTTATGACTAATGTTGAGTCCATGGATTATACACACTCTCACCCTTCCACCTTTGCTAGCCTCTCTAATACCGCGCACCTTTCGCTGGTATCATACACCCACCATATACCTTCCTCAAAACAGCCACCATACCTACCTATTATGGCATTTCCATAGCCATTCCAAGATATATTGCCATGCAACTTTCCACCGTTCCGTTTATTATGACACACTCCATCATTGTCATATTGCTTAGCATGATCATGTAGTCGACATCGTATTTGTGGCAAAGCCACCATTCATAATTCTTTCATACATGTCACTCATGAGTCATTGCATATCCCGGTACACCGCCGGAGGCATTCATATAGAGTCATATTTTGTTCTAAGTATCGAGTTGTAATTGTTGAGTTGTAAGAAAATAAAAATGTGATGATCATCATGATTAGAGCATTGTCCCAGTGAGGAAAGGATGATGGAGACTATTCCCCCACAAGTTAGGATGAGACTCCGGACAAAAAATAATAATAAAAAAGAGAAAGAAAAGATGCCATAAAAAAGGCCCAAATAAAAAAAATGAGAGAAAAAGAGAGAAGGGACAATGTTACTATCATTTTAACACACTTGTGCTTCAAAGTAGCACCATGATCTTCATAGTAGAGAGTCTCTCATGTTATCACTTTCATATACTAGTGGGAATCTTTCATTATAGAACTTGGCTTGTATATTCCAATGATGGGCTTCCTCAAAATGTCCTAGGTCTTCATGAGCAAGCAAGTTGGATGCACACCCACTTAGTTTCTTTTTGAGCTTTCATATACTTATAGCTCTAGTGCATCCGTTGCATGGCAATCCCTACTCACTCACATTGATATCTATTGATGGGCATCTCCATAGCCCGTTGATACGCCTATGTTATTTTGAGAAGACATAATTGCTTAGTTAGTATGCTTGAAGTATTATTATTTTTATGTCAATATAAAATTTTGTCTTGAATCTTTCGGATCTAAATATTCATACCACAATTAAGAAGAATTACATTAAAATTATGCCAAGTAGCACTCCGCATAAAAAATTCTGTTTTTTATCATTTACCTACTTGAGGACGAGCAGGAATTAAGTTTGGGGATGCTTTATACGTCTCCAATGTATCTATAATTTTTGATTGCTCCATGCTATATTATCTACTGTTTTGGACATTATTGGGCTTTATTTGCACTTTTATATTATTTTTGGGACTGACCTATTAACCAGAGGCCCAGCCCAGAATTGTTTTTTTGCTTGTTTTAGGGTTTCGAAGAAAAGGAACATCAAACGGAATGAAACATTTAGGAACGTGATTTTTAGGAAGATTATGATACAGGAGACTTGGACCCTACATCAAGAAAAGAAACAGGAGGCCACGAGGTA
>NC_041380.1:472691995-472694241 GCF_002162155.2 Triticum dicoccoides
CTCCTGGGCCCCCTGTTGCTCCACCGACGTACTCCTTCCTCCTATATATACCTACGTACCTCCAAATGATCAGATACGGAGCCAAAACCCTAATTCCACCGCCGTAACTTTCTGTATCCACGAGATCCCATCTTGGGGCCTGTTCCGGAGCTCCGCTGAAGGGGGCATCGATCACGGAGGGCTTCTACATCAACACCATAGCCCCTCCGATGATGTGAGTAGTTCACCTCAGACCTACGGGTCCATAGTTAGTAGCTAGATGGCTTCTTCTCTCTTTTTGGATCTCAGTACAATGTTCTCCCCCTCTCTTGTGGAGATCTATTCGATGTAATCTTCTTTTTGCGGTGTGTTTGTTGAGACCGGTGAATTGTGGGTTTATGATCAAGTCTATCTATGAATAATATTTGAATCTTCTCTGAATTCTTTTATGTATGATTGGTTATCTTTGCAAGTCGCTTCGAATTATCAGTTTGGTTTGGCCTACTAGATTGATCTTTCTTGCAATGGGATAAGTGCTTAGCTTTGGGTTCAATCTTGCGGTGTCCTTTCCCAGTGAAAGTAGGGGCAGTAAGGCACGTATTGTATTGTTGCCATCGAGGATAACAAGATGGGGTTTTCTTCATATTGCATGAGTCTATCCCTCTACATCATGTCATCTTGCTTAAGGTGTTACTCTGTTTTTAACTTAATACTCTAGATGCATGCTGGATAGCGGTCGATGAGTGGAGTAATAGTAGTAGATGCAGGCAGGAGTCGGTCTACTTGTGTCGGACGTGATGCCTATATACATGATCATACCTAGATATTCTCATAACTATGCTCAATTCTGTCAATTGCTCAACAATAATTTGTTCACCCACCGTAGAATACTTATGCTCTCGAGAGAAGCCACTAGTGAAACCTATGGCCCCCGGGTCTATCTTTATCATATTGATCTCCTACTACTTAGTTATTTCCTTTTCTATTTACTTTGCCTTTATTTTACTTTGCATCTTTTATCATAAAAATACCAAAAATATTATCTTATCATATCTATCAGATCTCACTCTCGTAAGTGGCCTTATAGGGATTGACAACCCCTATTTGCATTGGTTGCAAGGATTTATTTGTTTTGTGCAGGTACGAGGGACTCGCGTGTAGCCTCCTACTGGATTGATACCTTGGTTCTCAAAAACTGAGAAATACTTACGCTACTTTGTTGCATCATCCCTTCCTCTTCGGGGAAAACCAACGCAATGCTTAAGAGGTAGCAGGTGTCGATAAAAAATAAAATACAGACATGAGGGCATCATGATCATTCTTAGAACAGTAACTTATATAATTCTTGTCATATAATTTCTTATGCTAGAGTAATAATTCAATCACAATTTCAAGTATGAATAGTAAACTTCATTGAAAACTAACAAACTATAATCTCAGTCATTGGAGCAATTGCAATTTATCATAACATAGGAAAGAGTCAATATACAAGAGCTTTTCAGCAAGTCCACATACTCAACTATCATATAGTCTTTCACAATTGCTGACACTCACGCAATACTTATGGGTATGGAGTTTTAATCGAACACAGAGAAAGATAGGAGCTTATAGTTTTGCCTCCCAACGTCTTACCTCAAGGGTAATGCCAATAGTAATAGTTCATGAAAACCCACATCCAATTAGCCATATATACCAGGATCTTTCCAACATACTGTGCTTGCCAAAGGATAAAATGTAAAAAGGAAGGGTGAAGTCACCATGACTCTTATGCAGGGTAGGAGATAAAAGTAAAAGATAGGCCCTTCGCAGAGGGAAGCAGAGGTTGTCATGCGCTTTTATAGTTGTGTGACGCCCGGGTAATTAAGCTACAGTAACCTCTGCTAATGATGCCATGTCACCTTGATTACTGTTGCTAAGTTCGTGTTAGTTCGAAACCGATTCAGATTCAAATTCAAAATAGAGGCAAACATCAAAGGTTTTCAATTATTAAAACAAAAATGTTCAAAGTGTCGCAAACAATCCTTGAATAATTATCATAGTGGACCAACATTTTTATAAGGTGTTTAATTGCCCCAATGTAATAAACCAATGTCTATCATAATAATTTAAATGCCTTTTTTTAAAACTGTATAAATTACAAACTATTTTAATTTGATGCCAAACTTAATGTGGCAGTAGTTTGATTTATAATTCAATCTTAGGTGCAAGTTTCTCATTTTATGAAACTATTTTTGCTTTAGAAAAGTAAAACAAAACTGAAACTAAAT
>NC_041380.1:472694397-472702067 GCF_002162155.2 Triticum dicoccoides
GATCCCCCTCCCGATCCGATCTGGATCGGGGGCAACTGCCCGACGCCGCCGCCGATCCACGCGACCACTCGCCGGAGCCCCCCTTGCCACGACGCCCTCTCGCCTCTGCGCCAACCCCGGTGGACGCCGTCCCGTCGCCGTCGCCGGATCGCCACCTCGTCCCCACCGTGCTCGCCGCCCCGATGCCAACTCGCCGTCGCCCCGCAGCTCAGGCCCTCCCCGAGCACACTCATGCACCACTACAGGGCCGGTGAGGACCTTCCCATCCGACCCCGTCTTCCCTTGCTCCGATCACCCGCTGTCGCTCGCGCTCACCCATGCTGCAACTGCCCGCTCGACGCCGACCACGGCCTCGCTTGGCGGGCCGCCTCCCTCCTGCCCTTGCCTCACCGGCACCGAGCGAGCCCCTCTGCTCGTGCTAGCCGCCGCACTCGGCGCCCTGCTGCGCCGAGGGCCGCGCCCGCAGCCACGCGCGCCATGCCGTCGTCGCGTTCCGCGCCTCGCCTCTGCTGGTCCGTCACCGCGCCACCGCGCGCGACCGCAACTGCCAGCGCCCTTCGCCTCGCTCCACCGCGCCGTCAACGCGCGCCACCTGCCCCCTACTCGCTGCTCCGCTGCTCGTCTGCTCCAGCGCGACCATAGCCCCTGCCACTCCCCGCCTCCTCTGCCGCTGGCCCTATGCTGCTCCACCACCGCAGCGCCCCACTGCTCCTCCGCCGCTCGGCACCCGCTACCGGCGCCTGTTCGTCCTGGGCGCCCGCATGCCCGCGAACCGCACGCCCGCTAGCCCCCCCAGGGCCAATGACAAGTGGGGCCCAGCCCCTGGAACGTTTAAAAAAATGAATGAATAATAACAAAAATAAAAATAATTAACTAACTAATTAATTATAGAATTAATTAACTTAACTAATTTTGATTAATTAAAATAAAAAACTAATTAATCCTAGCTAATTAACCTAAATCCTAATTAAGCTAAGTAGAGAATGACAGGTGGGTCCCACTAGACCCACACGTAAGGTTGACTAGGTCAACGGTCAACGTTGACTGCTGACGTCATGCTGACGTCAGCAAACACTATTCTGGATAATGTTGAATTTAAATAATTAAATAAATCCTAAAAATGATTTATATCTTTTAAAATTAATATAAAATAAACCGTAGCTCGAATGGAAAAACTTTATACATGAATTTTGCTCAGAACGACGAGACGAATCCGAATACGAAGCCCGTTTGTCCGCCACACATCCCTAGCATAGCAAACACACAACTTTCCCCCTTCGGTTCATCTGTCCGAAAACGCGAAACACCGGGAATACTTTCCCGGATGTTTCCCCCCTTCGTCGGTATCACCTCCTACCGCGTTAGGGCACACCCAGCATCGCGCATTGTCATGTCTTCCATCATCATGCTTATGTTTGCATTATATTTATTGTTCCTCCCCCCTCTTCTCTCGTTAGACACCGAGACCGACGTCGCTGCTACCCAGTACAACTACGGTGTTGACGACCCCTCTCTCTTGCCAAAGCAACCAGGCAAGCCCCCCCCTTGATCACCAGATATCGCCTACTCTCCTCTATACTACTTGCATTAGAGTAGTGTAGCATGTTACTGCTTTCTGTTAACCCTATTCTGTTGCATAGCCTGTCATTGTTGCTACACTGTTGATACCTTACCTGCAATCCTAAATGCTTAGTATAGGATGCTAGTTTACCATCAGTGGCCCTTCATTCTTGTCCGTCTGCCATGCTATACTACTAGGTCGTAATCACTTCGGGAGGTGATCACGGGCATATGATATATACCTTATACTGTTACATTACTTATGATACTGTTCGGAGATGGGGGCTGAAGGGGCAGGTGGCTCCATCCTAGTAGAGGTGGGCCTGGGTTCCCGATGGCCCCCAACTATTACTTTGTGGCGGAGTGACAGGGCAGGTTGAGGCCACCTAGGAGAGAGGTGGGCCTAGCCCTAGTCGGCGTTCGCGGATACTTAACACGCTTAACGAGATCTTGGTATTTGATCTGAGTCTGGCTACTGGCCTATACGCACTAACCATCTATGCGGGAACAGTTATGGGCACTCGACGTCGTGGTATCAGCCGAAACCTTCGTGACGTCAGCGACTGAGCGACGCGCGCCGGGTTGGACTGGAACGCCTACTCTTGTATAAGGGAGGCTAGGTCTGCTCACCGGCCGCGTTCGCAACATGCAGGTGTGCAAAGGGCGATGGGCCCAGACCCCTGCGCCATAGGATTTAGACCGGCATGCTGACCTCTCTGTTGTGCCTAGGTAGGGCTGCAACGTGTTGATCTTTCGAGGCCGGGCATGACCCAGAAAAGTGTGTCCGGCCAAATGGGATCGAGCGTGTTGGGTTATGTGGTGCATCCCTGCAGGGAAGTTGATCTATTCTAATAGTTGTGTCCCTCGGTAAAAGGACGACCCGGAGTTGTACGTTGACCTTATGACAACTAGAACCGGATACTTAATAAAACACACCCTTCTAAGTGCCAGATACAACCGGTGATCGCTCTCTCATAGGGCGACGAAGGGAGGATCATCGGTTAGGATTATGCTATGCGATGTTACTTGGTGAACTTACCATCTACTCTCTTCTCCTGCTGCAAGATGGAGGTTACCAGAAGCATAGTCTTCAAAAGGACTAGCTATCCCCCTCTTATTCCGGCATTCTGCAGTTCAGTCCACATATGATACCCTTATTCGATTTGATACCAACGCATACATATGTAGTGTAGCTCCTTGCTTGCGAGTACTCTGGATGAGTACTCACGGTTGCTTTGCTCCCTCTTTCCCCCCTTTCTATACTCGATTGCTGCGACCATACGTTGGAGCCCAGGAGCCAGACGCCACCGTCGACGACGACTACTACTACTCGGGAGGTGCCTACTACTACGTGCAGCCCGCTGACGACGACCAGGAGTAGTTTAGGAGGATCCCAGGTAGGAGGCCTCCGCCTCTTTCGATCTGTATCCCAGTTTGTGCTAGCCTTCTTAAGGCAAACTTGTTTACTTATGCTTGTACTCAGATATTGTTGCTTCCGCTGACTCATCTATGATCGAGTTCTTGTATTCGAGCCCTCGAGGCCCCCGGCTTGTAATATGATGCTTGTACGACTTATTTTATTTGTAGAGTTGTGTTGTGATATCTTCCCGTGAGTCCCTGATCTTGATCGTACATGTTCGCGTGTATGATTAGTGTACGGTCAAATCGGGGGCGTCACAAGTTGGTATTAGAGCCGACTGCCTGTAGGAATCCCCCTTCCTCCTTGGCCGAAGTCGACTCTAGACATTACAAAACTTTTTACTAACATGGTTGTGTGTCTTACGGGCCCACGTCGCCATTTGGGTGGTATTAGGATCTTTTACTCCTTGACCTTTACTCCGAGACTCTGATCTCTCTTCTATTCGGGTTTACTGTATTTACTAAAGTCTAACTTTAGGATCTCGTTACTACTTCCTCCCGGAGAAACCCTCACTCCAGATGATTGCTCCGTGAACCAGAAGAATTCAAAGATACTCTCTGGTATTCTCTCAAGACCTTGTGCCTGTCGCTTTTGCAATTCCCTACCACCGAAACAGCCCTATGGATAAATACTTACACCTGTCGTTCTTACCTTTATTCCCAGTTGATCTTGTTATTACAAGATACCCCGAAATTCTCTCTAATGTTCCGAGAATACTTTGTGCCTACTGCCTTGCAGTTCTTGCCACATGAATATCCCTACGGATAATTTCTCGCACTTACCGAGTATCCACTCGTCCCTTGTTGATTCATGTATGTCACCAAGCTTTGAAATACCATTCGATCTTCCGAAAATCCTCAGGAGCGTATTGCTCTTGAAATTCTTGCTTGCTTGCATTATGGTTAATCCCATAAGTCTCGTAATCATATTGGCATCCCTTGTCATTATCATTTTGAGTCTGTTGATTCAAAATGTTGCGAATGCTCGCAATCCTCAATTAGATCCCAGAATTCATCCTTTCGGCTCAGACGTCATTTTTAAACATGAGCTAAATCTCGACCAATCAAATTGTTGTCGATTTTACCCCTAAGCTTACTCAACCTATCCATCCTTAATCAGAGCCTTGCTTCTGATCCTTTGATTTGGAAATCATAATTACTTTACATGTGAGCTTTGAATTAGCCAGTTGCTTCTATAATCCAATGGCTTCGCAATGTTTCTTCCTCTGGTTGTGTGCCGATACTCACATCAGCTTCGCTATGGACCGTCAGATCCTTTGTTGAAATATCATCCAACAGTGTCCTTCGTATACAAAAACCTTGAGAAGTTCTTTCCCTAATATATAATGCCTTCGGTAAGTTGTATCCTCTCATTTTTCACCCATGCTCTACTATCGAGCTTGTGTTATTTACTATTGAAGCTTGTGGTATAAGTTCCCAAGATGCCCCAAAGGGTTGAACCTATGCCTTCCCAGATCCGGGTAAACCCGAGGACTATCACGAGTCATACTCTTCAGGTGTTTTGCTAGATAAAATTTAAACATTACAACTTCTTCGAAAAATGAGAAGTGAATGAAAGGTTATGCATTGGAGAAGTGGGAGTCGACCTTGAACTTTGTGTTCATGCCCATGGACACGATGTAGATCCTATCATGAAAGCTTCTTGTAATAATAACTATTCCCTTGATATAATATCATTTGGTATCGGTGAATTGACCCTTTGCAATCGTGGTTCCGACCATATTTTCTCCTTGATTCCATATTCGGGGACAAGTTAAAGCACTTGTCTTTTGCAGATCAATACACCTCTCCAACCTCTATTATGATCTACCTCCGAGTATTAACCTCTGGTATCTTGATAATATCATCGAACCATGTTGCTTATTATGAGCCTTCATCAAGTATTATTCCTCACCGATTCCAATGTTTCCTGGTTCTGAGTTGTTAGCCACTCGAGGACATCGATAACTGAATCGAGTCTGCACTACGATTCAACAACTCTTAGTAATCTTCAATGCTTACGAGTTTGTACTCGATAGTGTCATTCCCAGCTGATTGACTACATCATCATCGTCAGGTTGACTGCTTGACCATTCTACCTATGTCCTTCATCCTCGGGACACAATCCCGACAGTGCTCTAAGCTTACATCGAACCTTCACCATCATATTGTTTGTCTTGAGAGACAACTCTGAATTCTGAGATGGCATCTTATCTATGGTTATAATAACATTTTGCTTCACCATTCCCTTGGCTTGATGTAATCGCCGAGCGATTACATCCTCATGGAGCCTCTCAACAAGATTTGTCGTGATCATCATCAACATTTTGACCCCTTCCAAGATATTAATTGAATTCATGATGAGAAGTACCCTCCTTGCCCTCGATGATTTGTGTTATCATTGACCACTTTATTGCCTTCCGTTCAACACAAACTTGTTCGTGTCTCTAGCACCCTATTGCTTTCAAGTTAATGGTCGATATTTCATTCTTAGACTATTGGTTGTTGAATCACCTTTCTAACATTGATCATGCTACCTAAGACCATATTTTGGGTGCACTTTTCAATCAATGCTTAATTGTGTATGTTTACCTCGAGCATACATCCTTATATCATTTGACCCGACAAATGTTGACTCCTTGTTCATAAGTGTGGAAATCCATCTGTTGAAAATCTTAATGAATTGTTGCTGAGTTCATCAGCCACCTCTTCATCCTCCCCTTGGTTTTAACGATGAACTCTTGTTTTGGAACTCGCTTCCATAGTACATTTCCCAAGAATTTTACATTGTTGTCTCGTCAATTGTGGTGCACCTTTTCTTCTCAGGAATTCTGAGTCTGAGGCATCCTAGCACCAATCAGATCTGAACCTCGGTCAGATATGATGGTTGGAACATATTTCCAAGAGTTATTACATTGGTCCTTATATATCGGTAAGGTGGGGTCATGCCTATCACACCTGGCCGGAGGACTTGTTGTTATAGATTCCTTTTCAGCAAGGTTATCCATTCTTCCATGAGGGAATTGTAAGACCTATTCTTCAAGTTATTCCTGATGGATCCTGTGTGTCTCCAGAGTCTGATCTTCACCCGTTGACCATGTCAATGCTATCTCGAAGCATGTCTATGGTATTCCGATTTTCAACAAGAACATTGAAGCTAATGCTAAATGTTTCCTGCTCAATTATCCATACACCGTTGTATGGGTAATATCATGAGCTTCCTCCCCCTTACTTAAGTGGTTTTCTATCTTCTATCCGGTCTTGGATATCATACTCTGCTTGTTCTTGGGAATGATATACCCCTGAAATATGTGTTTAAACACATTTTCCTTCCCATTGATCTGTTTAATCTAATAATCACATTTTCCTTTCCATTGTTCTGTTTAACCTTCTTGAGGTTTAAATGATCTAAGCAGTAATACGTCACTGCTTTTATAAGCACCTCAGTGTACAACTCTGTCAGTAAGACCCTGTTACTATTGTTGTTGACATTCTGATAACCACCGATGGACGAGAACTTTGCCTATTAGTCCACCTCGTTCAACGAGCAGGAAGATAGTTCTCTTCGCCCCTCGCCCTTGGTACCGACGTTGTTGCCGACATAATTGACAGGCTACCCTTTTGACATTCCTTGTTGTCATGACCGAGCAAGATGTCACCACTCCTACTTTTAACCCACATGGTGGGCCCATAACCCATAGTTCCACAGGATCGAAATCTGACTCTCCTGTACATCCCTATTTCGAAGTTATCCCTTGCGCTTCGTTTCGTATGTAATTTGCGGGCCACATTCCTAGTGATCTATTCTGGTATCAGATGCAATACTTATTCTTAATGCTCTGAGCCCCTTTCACACCCTGTTTCAGACATCGAACGATTGCCTATCCGATTGGAACTTCTCATGGTACCTTCTAACTTTGCTCTCGATATCTTCTTAAGTTTCAATTCGAGAGGTAATTATGCTTCTTCCCATGAGTTATCCGTCTGAGGCTAAATCTTGTTAGAACCTGTCCTTATAGAGTTTTTCCCCTCTTATCCTTTCGTAAGTTCGGTGAAGATCCTGAAGGCGGGACGACAATTTCATCATGATGCATTGATGCATAGGAATTAAGGCATCAATGTAATGGATCGACCTCTTCAAGAAAAGCAACCAAGACTGAGAAGATTCGTTAGAATTTCGTAACCAAATCCTTTTCCCCCTTACTCCCCTCTTAAATCTCGGGACGAGATTTCTTGTAGTGGAGGAGAATTGTGACGCCCGGGTAATTAAGCTACAGTAACCTCTGCTAATGATGCCATGTCACCTCGATTACTGTTGCTAAGTTTGCGTTAGTTCGAAACCGATTCAGATTCAAATTCAAAATAGAGGCAAACATCAAAGGTTTTCAATTATTAAAACAAAAATGTTCAAAGTGTCGCAAACAATCCTTGAATAATTATCATAGTGGACCAACATTTTTATAAGGTGTTTAATTGCCCCAATGTAATAAACCAATGTCTATCATAATAATTTAAATGCCTTTTTTTAAAACGGTATAAGTTACAAACTATTTTAATTTGATGCCAAACTTAATGTGGCAGTAGTTTGATTTGTAATTCAATCTTAGGCGCAAGTTTCTTATTTTATGAAACTATTTTTCTTTAGAAAAGTAAAACAAAACTGAAACTAAATAAAAAGAAAGACAAAGTAA
>NC_041380.1:472702270-472735219 GCF_002162155.2 Triticum dicoccoides
GATCCGATCTGGATCGGGGGCAACTGCCCGCCGCCGCCGCCGATCCACGCGACCACTCGCCGGAGCCCCCCTTGCCACGACGCCCTCTCGCCTCTGCGCCAACCCCGGTGGACGCCGTCCCGTCGTTGTCGCCGGATCGCCACCTCGTCCCCACCGTGCTCGCCGCCCCGACGCCAACTCTTCGCCGCCCCGCAGCTCAGGCCCTCCCTGAGCACACTCATGCAGCACTACAGGGCTGGTGAGGACCTTCCCATCCGACCCCGTCTTCCCTTGCTCCGGTCACCCGCTGTCGCTCGCGCTCACCCACGCTGCAACTGCCCGCTCGACGCCGAGCACGGCCTCGCTCGGCGGGCCGCCTTCCTCCTGCCCTTGCCTCACCGGCACCGAGCGAGCCCCTCTGCTCGCGCTAGCCCCCGCACTCAGCGCCCTGCTACGCCGAGGGCCGCGCCCGCAGCCATGCGCGCCATGCCGTCGTTGCGTTCCGTGCCTCGCCTCTGCTGGTCCGTCACCGCGCCACCGCGCGCGACCGCAGCCGCCCGCGCCCTTCGCCTCGCTCCATCGCGCCGTCAACGCGCGCCGCCTGCCCCCTACTCGCTACTCCGCTGCTCGTCTGCTGCAGCGCGCCCACAGCCCCTGCCACTCCCCGCCTCCTCTGCCGCTGGCCCTGTGCTGCTCCACCACCGCAGCGCCCTGCTGCTCCTCCACCGCTCGGCACCCGCTACCAGTGCCCGTTCGGGCTGGGCGCCCGCACGCCCGTGAACTGCACGCCCGCTAGCCCCCCCCCCAGGGCCAATGACAAGTGGGGCCTAGCCCCTAGAACGTTTAAAAAAATGAATGAATAATAACAAAAATAAAAACAAAAATAATTAACTAATTAATTACTTAAAGAATTAATTAACTTAATTAAATTTGATTAATTAAAATAAACAACTAATTAATCCTAGCTAATTAACCTAAATCCTAATTAAGCTAAGTAGAGAATGACAGGTGGGTCCCACTAGACCCACACATCAGGTTGACCAGGTCAACGGTCAACGTTGACTGCTGACGTCATGCTGACATCAGCAAACACTATTCTGGATAATGTTGAATTTAAATAATTAAATAAATCCTAAAAATGATTTATATCTTTTAAAATTAATATAAAATAAACCGTAGCTCAGATGGAAAAACTTTGTACATGAAAGTTGCTCAGAACGACGAGACGAATCCGGATACGCACCCCGTTCGTCCGCCACACATCCCTAGCATAGCAAACATGCAACTTTCCCCCTCCGGTTCATTTGTCCAAAAACGCGAAACACCAGGAATACTTTCTCGGATGTTTTCCCCCTTCGTCGGTATCTCCTCCTACCGCGTTAGGGCATACCTAGCATCGCGCATTGTCATGTCTTCCATCGTCATGCTTATGTTTGCATTATATTTATTGTTTCTTCCCCCTCTTCTCTCATTAGACACCGACACCGACGCCGCTGCTACCTAGTACGACTACGGTGTTGATGACCCCTCTCTCTTGCCAAAGCAACCAGGCAAGCCCCCCCCTTGATCACCAGATATCGCCTACTCTCCTCTATACTGCTTGCATTAGAGTAGTGTAGCATCTTACTGCTTTCCGTTAATCCTATTCTGTTGCATAGCCTATCATTGTTGCTACACTGTTGATACCTTACCTGCAATCCTAAATGCTTAGTGTAGGATGTAGTTTACCATCAGTGGCCTCCGTCTGCCATGCTATACTACTGGGTCGTAATCACTTCGGGAGGTGATCACGGGCATATGATATATACCTTATACTGTTACATTACTTATGATACTGTTCGGAGATGGGGGCTGAAGGGGCAGGTGGCTCCATCCCGGTAGAGGTGGGCCTGGATTCCCGACGGCCCCCGACTGTTACTTTGTGGCAGAGCGACATGGAAGGTTGAGGCCACCTAGGAGAGAGGTGGGCCTGGCCCTAGTCGGCGTTCGTGGATACTTAACACGCTTAACAAGATCTTGGTATTTGATCTGAGTCTGGCTACTGGCCTATACGCACTAACCATCTACGCGGGGACAGTTATAGGCACTCGACGTCGTGGTATCAGCCGAAGCCTTCGTGACATCAACGACTGAGCGGCGCGCGCCGGGTTGGACTGGAATGCCTACTCTTGTATAAGGGAGGCTAGGTCTGCTCACCGGCCGCGTTCGCAACGTGCAGGTGTGCAAAGGGCGATGGGCCCAGACCCCTACGCCATAGGATTTAGACCGGCGTGCTGACCTCTCTGTTGTGCCTAGGTAGGGCTGCGACGTGTTGATCTTCCGAGGCCGGGCATGACCCAGAAAAGTGTGTCCGGCCAAATGGGATCGAGCGTGTTGGGTTATGTGGTGCACCCCTGCAGGGAAGTTGATCTATTCGAATAGCCGTGTCCCTCGGTAAAAGGACGACTCAGAGTTGTACCTTGACCTTATGACAACTAGAACCGGATACTTAATAAAACACACCCTTCCAAGTGCCAGATACAACCGGTGATCGCTCTCTCACAGGGTGAAGAAGGGAGGATCATCGGTTAGGATTATGCTATGCGATGTTACTTGGTGAACTTACCATCTACTCTCTTCTCCTGCTGCAAGATGGAGGTTACCAGAAGCGTAGTCTTCGAAAGGACTAGCTATCCCCCTCTCATTCCGGCATTCTGCAGTTCAGTCCACATATGATACCCTTATTCCATTTGATACCAAGGCATACATATGTAGTGTAGCTCCTTGCTTGCGAGTACTTTGGATGAGTACTCACGGTTGCTTTGCTCCCTCTTTTCCCCCTTCCTATACTCGATTGCTGCGACCAGATGTTGGAGCCCAGGAGCCAGACGCCACCGTCGACGACTACTACTACTACTCGGGAGGTGCTTACTACTACGTGCAGCCCGCTGATGACGACCAGGAGTAGTTTAGGAGGATCCCAGGCAGGAGGCCTGCGCCTCTTTCGATGTGTATCCCAGTTTGTGCTAGCCTTCTTAAGGCAAACTTGTTTACTTATGTCTATACTCAGATATTGTTGCTTCCGCTGACTTGTCTATGATCGAGTTCTTGTATTCGAGCCCTCGAGGCCCCCGGATTGTAATATGATGCTTGTATGACTTATTTTATTTGTAGAGTTGTGTTGTGATATCTTTCCGTGAGTCCCTGATCTTGATCGTACACGTTTGCGTGTATGATTAGTGTACGGTCAAATCGGGGGCGTCACAAGTTGGATGCACAAAATCTTAATGCGAAAGAACGTCACTTTATATTGCCACTTGTAATATGGACCTTAATTATGCAGTTTGTCGCTTTTATTTCTTCCATATCACACGATCGTATAAAGCTTATTTCTCCCACACTAATAAGTCATACATATTTAGAGAGCAATTTTTATTGCTTGCACCGATGACAACTTACTTAGAGGATCTTACTCAATCCATAGATAGGTATAGTGGACTCTCATGGCAAAACTGGTTTAAAGGTATTTGGAAGCACAAGTAGTATCTCTACTAGGTGCGATGAATTTGGCTAGCACGAGGGGGAAAGGCAAGCTCAACCATGTTGGATGATCCATGACAATATAATTTATCTCAGATGTAAGAAAACATAACCCATTACGTTGTTTTCCTTGTCCAACGTCAACTCTTTTAGCATGTCATATTTTAATGAGTGCTCACAATCATAAAAGATGTCCAAGATAGTATGTATATATGTGAAGACCTCTCTTTCTTTATTACTTCCTATTAATTGCAACGATGACCAAAACTATGTTTGTCAACCCTCAACAACTTTTATTCATCATACTTTTTCTATGTGAGCTCATTACTCTCCATGAGATCCATATGATCTCTTTGTTTCTTTTTATTTCTTTCTCTTTTTCTTTTATTGACTTAAGATCATGGCAAAAGAATCAAGCCCTTGACTCAACACTAATCTTTATTATATATAGCTCACGGACTCGATTACATAGAAGGATTATAAAGCAAAACTCACGACTAGATCATACTAAGAACTTTTATTCTACTAGATCAAGATATTACCAAAAGGGTCGAACTAAGAAAAACAGTAAAGATAAAAGTGATGGTGATACGATACCGGGGCACTCCCCCAAGCTTGGTAGTTGCCAAGGGGGGGTGCCCATACCAGATACTCAATTCTTCTTTGTTGGTGGAGACGGTGGTGATTTTGTTGATGGCGTAAGTTTCTTCCTTAATTTACGCTTGAGGACAGAATTTTGGTCCCTTAGGTCCTCGATCTCCTGCTCCAGGCTCAGTATCTTTTTGCATAGTTCCTGTTTGTTTTCTTGCAAGAGGTGAAAAGGGATAAACTCTATCTTAGGTTTCTTCACTATCATTTAGGCTTGACTTTTTGAACTCCACATGCATGTCTCTAGGTTGAGGTAGTGGGACTTCATCTTCATCTGAGCTCGTCTCCTCCTTTCCCTTAGGTTCATAGTCCTCTTCTTCTTCCGTAGTCCAACCACAATGCTCCACATCCCCATAGACTTTAGGGTCTGCAAGGTAATCAACCACATAGCTCTCTCCTTCTGAATCCTGGGACAACATGTTGGTCAAATCTGCAGCAGGATAACTCGAAACAAAGAAAGGAGATTTTTGCGTGATACGGGAGTCAAAACCCCCGGGATATTATATAATGAATTTTTACCGACCAAAATACATGTCGTGTACAAAAACGGAGTCCAGAGAGCACACAAGGTGCCCACGAGGTAGGGGGGCGCGCCCAGGGGTAGGGCGCGCCCTCCACCCTTGTGGAGCCCTCGTGTCCTTCCCGGACTGCTACTTATTTTTCTATTTTTCTAAGTATTCCAAAACAGAGAAATAATGCCTTAAAAACTGTTTTGGAGTCGGTTTACTTACCGTACCACATACCTATTCCTTTTCAGAGTCTGAAACGTTCCAGAAAGTGTCCCTTATGTATTCCTCCGGGGTTACAGTTTCAATAACATTGGTTTCAACATTTATGGGATTACCTGAGATATAATGTTTGACTCTTTGACCGTTCACCACCTTTGGATTTGTGCCTTCGAAGTTGTTGATTTTTATGGCACCAGAACGATAGACCTCCTCAATAACGTAAGGACCTTCCCATTTAGAGAGAAGTTTTCCTGCAAAAAATCTTAAACGAGAGTTGTATAGCAAAACATAATCACCTACATTAAACTCACGCTTTTGTATCCTTTTGTCATGCCATATTTTAACTTTTTCTGTAAACAAGTTGGCATTTTCATAGGCTTGGGTTCTCCGTTCATCAAGTGAGCTAATATCAAATAACCTCTTCTCACCGGCAAGTTTGAAATCATAATTGAGTTCTTTAATAGCACAATATGCCTTGTGTTCTAGTTTGATAGGTAAGTGACATGCTTTTCCATAAACCATTTTATACGGAGACATATCCATAGGATTTTTATATGCAGTTCTATAGGCCCATAATGCATCATCAAGTTTCTTGGACCAATTTTTTCTAGATCTATTAACAGTCTTTTGCAAAATTAATTTGAGCTCTCTATTACTCAATTCTACTTGACCACTAGACTGAGGATGATAAGGAGATGCAATTCTATGATTAACATCATATTTAGCAAACATTTTATGGAAAGCACCATGAATAAAATGTGAACCACCATCAGTCATTAAATATCTAGGGACTCCAAATCTTGGAAAAATAACTTCTTTAAGCATTTTAATAGAAGTGTCATGATCAGAACTACTAGTTGGAATAGCTTCTACCCACTTAGTAACGTAATCAACAACAACTAAGATATGTGTATATCCATTAGAGGAAGGAAAGGGTCCCATATAGTCAAAGCCCCAAACATCGAATGGTTCAATAAAGTGAATAGTTCATAGGCATTTCTTGACGTCTACTAATATTACCAATTCTTTGACATTCATCACAAGATAAGACAAACTTATGGGCATCCTTGAAGAGAGTAGGCCAATAAAAACCAGATTGCACTACCTTATGTGCAGTTTTATCTCGAGCATGGTGTCCTCCATAAGCTTCGGAGTGACACTTGCGTAGGATCTGTTCCTGTTCATGCTCAGGTATATAACGTCTAATAACACCATATACTCCTTCTTTATAAAGATGTGGGTCATCCCAAAAGTATTGCCTCAAATCATAGAAGAACTTTTTCTTTTGCTGGTATGTGAAACTAGGTGGTATAAACTTAGCAACAATGTAATTAGCATAATCAGCATACCATGGAGCAGTATGAGAAGCATTTATGACATTGAATTGCTCATCATGAAAGCTATCATCAATAGGTAGTGGATCATCAAGCACATTTTCTAACCTAGACAAGTTGTCTGCAACGGGGTTCTCAGCTCCCTTTCTATCAGCAATATGTAAGTCCAATTCTTGTAGCAAGAGAACCCATCTAATAAGTCTGGGTTTAGCATCTTTCTTTTCCATGAGATATTTAATAGCAGCATGATCAGTGTGAATAGTTACTTTAGAATCAACAATATAAGGTCTGAACTTATCACAAGCAAATACAACTTCTAAGAATTCCTTTTCAGTAGTAGCATAATTTCTTTGAGCATTGTCTAGGGTTTTACTAGCATATTGAATAACATTTAATTTCTTATCAACTCTTTGCCCTAGAACAGCACCTACAGCATAATCACTAGCATCACACATAATTTCAAAGGGTAAATTCCAATCAGGTGGCTGAACAATAGGTGCAGAGATCAATGCTTTCTTAAGTATTTCAAATGCTTCTACACAATCATCATCAAAGACAAATGGTATATCTTTTTGTAATAAATTAGCTAGTCAGAGGCCAAGAAATTTTTGAGAAGTCCTTAATGAACCTCCTATAAAATCCGGCATGACCAAGGAAACTTCTTATACCTTTGATGTCCTTGGGACATGGCATCTTCTCAATAGCATCAACCTTGGCTTTATCAACCTCAATATCTCTTTCAGAAACTTTGTGCCCCAAGACAATACCTTCATTAACCATAAAGTGGCACTTTTCCCAATTCAAGACAAGATTAGTTTCTTCAAATCTCTGCAAAACTCGATCAAGGTTGCTCAAGCAATCATCAAAAGAAGATCCATAGACGGAGAAATCGTCCATGAAAACCTCACAAATCTTTTCACAAAAGTCAGAGAATATAGCCATCATGGATCTTTGAAAGGTAGCAGGTGCATTTCATAAACCAAAAGGCATACGTCTATAAGCAAAAGTACCAAAAGGGCATGTAAAATTGTCTTTGATTGATCTTTGGCTGACACAGGTATTTGAGAGAAACCAGAATAACCATCTAGAAAGCAAAAATGTGTGTGTTTGGATAATCTTTCTAGCATTTTATCGATAAAAGGTAAGGGGTAATGATCCTTTTTAGTTTCCTTATTTAATTTACGGAAATCAATTACCATCCTATAACATGTAATAATTCTTTGAGAAATCAATTCATCTTTATCATTAGGAACAACAGTAATACCTCCCTTCTTAGGTCACAATGGACAGGACTTACCCACTGACTATCAGCAACGGGATAGATTATACCTGCCTCAAGGAGCTTTAGTATTTCCTTTCTTACCACTTCTTTCATTTTAGGATTCAGCCGACATTGATGATCACGAACTGGTTTAGCATCTTCTTCGAAATTAATTTTATGTTGACATAGAGTGGGACTAATGCCCTTAAGATCATCAAGAGTATACCCAATAGCAGCACGGTGCTTCTTCAGAGTTTTCAATAATCTCTCTTCCTCATGCTCTAAAAGGTTAGCACTAATAATAACACGATAAATCTTTTTCTCATCAAGATAAGCATATTTAAGAGTATCAGGCAAGGGTTTAAGCTCAAACATGGGATCACCCTTGGGTGGAGGAGGATCCCCTAAGGTTTCAACATGTAAATTGTTTTTCAAAATAGGTTCCTGTTTAAAGAATACTTCATCTATTTCCCTTCTTTCATTCATAAACATATCATTTTCATGGTCTAGCAAATAATGTTCTAAAGGATCACTAGGAGGTACGACAATAGAAGCAAGACCAATAATTTCATCCTTACTAGGTAATTCTTCTTCACGGTGTTGTCTACTAAATTTAGAGAAATTAAATTCATGAGTCATATCATCTAAACCGATAGTAACAACATCCCTTTTGCAATCTATGGTAGCATTAATAGTGTTTAAGAAGGGTCTACCAAATATAATGGGACAAAAGCTATCTTGTGGGAAACTAAGAACAAGAAAATCAGCAGGATATTTAGTTTTCCCACACAAGACTTCAACATCTCTAACAATTCCCATTGGTGAAATAGTATCTCTATTGGCAAGTTTAATAGTAACATCAATTTCTTCTAACTCAACAGGTGCAATGTCATGCATAATTTCTTTGTATAAGTCAATAGTATTGCACTAGCACTAGCACCCATATCACATAAGCCATGATAACAATGATCTCCTATTTTAACAGAAATAACAGGCACGCCTACCACGGGTCTATGTTTATCTTTATCACAAGGTATAGCAATTCTAGTAGTTTCACCTTCGAACTGAATAACATGCCCATCAATATTATCAGACAAGAGATCTTTAACAATAGCAATATTAGGTTCAACTTTAACTTTCTCAGGAGGTGTGTATGTTATAATATTGCTTTTACGAACCATAGTTGAAGCTTTAGCATGATCCTTTATCCTAACAGGGAAAGGTGGTTTCTCAACATATGCAGTAGGAACAATAGGATCATTATAAGTGGCAATCTTTTCTTCAACTTTAATAGGTGCAGCTACTTTTACTTCTATGGGAGGATGATATTTAAACCACTTCTCCTTGGGGAGATCAACATAAGTAGCAAAAGATTCATAGAAAGAAGCTACTATCTCAGAGTCAAGTCCATATTTAGTGCTAAATTTACAGAAAATATCGGTATCCATAAAAGACTTAACACAATCAAAACTAGGTGTCATACCTGACTCCTTACCATTGTCGAGGTCCCAATCTTCAGAGTTGCGTTTAATTCTTTCCAATAAATCCCATTTGAATTCAATAGTCTTCATCATAAAAGAGCCAGCACAAGAAGTATCAAGCATGGTGCGATTGCTATCAGAAAGCCGAGCATAAAAATTTTGAATAATCATTTCTCTTGAGAGCTCATGATTGGGGCATGAATATAACATTGATTTAAGCACCCCCCAAGCTTGAGCGATGCTTTCTCCTTCGCGAGGCAAACACTATATATATAATTGCGATCACGATGAACAAGATGCATAGGATAAAAGTTCTGATGAAATTCCAATTTCAATCGTTTGTAATTCCAAGACCCCATATCATCACATAGCCTATACCATGTCGATGCATCTCCCTTCAAAGACAAAGGAAGACCTTCTTCTTAACAACATCTCCGGGTACACCTGCAAGCTTAAATAATCCACAAACTTCATCCACATATATTAGATGCTCATCAGGATGTTTTGTTCCATCTCCTAAAAAGGGATTAGCTAGCAGTTTTTCTATCATACCCGAAGAAATTTCAAAGCAAACATTTTCATTTTCATTTTCATTTTCATTTTCAGTAGGTTGAGTAGGTTGAGGAGCAACTGTTTGCTCTACTGGTCGGGGTGAAGATACCCCGAACAAGCCCCTCAGAGGATTACTTTCCATAGTAACAAGTGGCAGTAAATTTCAGCACACTATATAAATTTTTCCTTACCAAATTCCACCTACCAAAGGCGCTTCACTCCCCGGCAACGGCGCCAGAAAAGAGTCTTGATGACCCACAAGTATAGGGGATCTATCGTAGTCCTTTCGATAAGTAAGAGTGTCGAACCCAACGAGGAGCAGAAGGAAATGATAAGCGGTTTTCAGCAAGGTATTCTCTGCAAGTACTGAAATAAGTGGTAACAGATAGTTTTGTGATAGGAAATTGTAACGAGCAACAAGTAACAAAAGTAAATATGGATCCATAACATGAAACATATGGATCCAAATCAGCCCCTTACGAAGCAACGCATAAACTAGGGTTTACGCTTCTGTCACTCTAGCAACCCATCATCTACTTATTACTCTCCAATGCCTTCCTCTAGGCCCAAAAAATGGTGAAGTGTCATGTAGTCGACGTTCACATAACACCACTAGAGGAGAGACAACATACATCTCATCAAAATATCAAACAAATACCAAATTCACATGACTACTAATTGCAATACTTCTCCCATGTCCTCAGGAACAAAAGTAACTACTCACAAAGCATAAACATGTTCATAATCAGAGGGGTATTAATACGAATATAGGATCTGAACATATGATCTTCCACCAATTAAACCAACTAGCATCAACTACAAGGAGTAATTAACACTACTAGCAACCTCCTAGCACCAATCCCGGACTTGGAGACAAGAATTGGATAGAAGAGATGAACTAGGGTTTTGAGAGGAGATGGTGCTGATGAAGATGTTGATGGAGATTGCCCTCTCCCTATGAGAGGAGCGTTGGTGATGACGATGGAGATGATTTCCCCCTTCGTGAGGGAAGTTTCCCTGGCAGAACAGCTCCGCCAGAGCCCTAGATTGGTTCCGCCAAGGTTCCGCCTCGTGGCGGCGGAGTTTCGTCCGAGAAGATGGCTTATGATTTTTTTTCCATCGAGAGACTTCACATAGCAGAAGATGGCCACCGAAGGGCCACCAGGGGGCCCACGATGTAGGGGGGCGCGCCCAGGGGGGTAGGGCGTGCCCCCATCCTCATGGGCAGGGTGTGCCCCCCTGGTGAATTTTTTCCGTTGAGTATTTTTTATATATTCTGAAAATGTCTTCCGTGAAGTTTCAGGACTTTTGGAGCTGTGCAGAATAGGTCTCTAATATTTGTTCCTTTTCCAGCCCAGAATCCCAGCTGTCGGCATTCTCCCTCTTTATGTAAACCTTATAGAATAAGAGAGAATATGCATAAGTATTGTGATATAATGTGTATTAATAGCCCATAATGCAATAAATATCGATATAAAAGCATGATGCAAAATGGACGTATCAATGCATAGGTAAGAACGGTTCTTGCTCAGCCTATAGCATCCACGTAAAACTTGCAACAACAAAGTAGAGGACGTCTAACTTGTTTTTGCAGGGCATGTTATGATGTGATATGGTAAAGACATGATGCTAAATTTTATTGTATGAGATGATCATGTTTTGTAACAGAGTTATCGGCAACTGGCAGAAGCCTTATGGTTGTCTCTTTATTGCATAAGATGCAAGCACCATACAATTGCTTTACTTTATCGCTATGCGATAGCAATAGTTGCAAAAGCAATAGTTAGCGAGATGACCATGTGATGACACGTTGATAGAGATCAAGATGATGGAGATCATGGTGTCATGCCGGTGACGATGGAGATCATGATGGTACTTTGGAGATGGAGATCAAAGGCATAAGATGATGATGGCCATATCATGTCACATATTTTGATTACATGTGATGTTTATCTTTTATGCTTCTTATTTTGCTTAGTAAGACAGTAGCATTATAAGATGACCTCTCACAAAATTTCAAGGTATAAGTGTTCTCCCTGAGTATGCACCATTGCGACAGTTCGTCGTGCTGAGACACCACGTGATGATCGGGTGTGATAAGCTCTACGTTCACATACAACGGGTGCAAGCCAGTTTTGCACACGCGGAATACTCGGGTTAAAATTGACGAGCCTAGCATATGTAGATATGGCCTCGGAACACTGGAGATCGAAAGGTCGAGCGTGAATCATATAGTAGATATGATCAACATAGTGATGTTCACCATTGAAAACTACTCCATCGCACGTGATGATCGGACATGGTTTAGTTGATTTGGATCACGTGATCATTTAGATGAATAGAGGTATGTCTATCTAAGTGGGAGTTCTTAAGTTATATGATTAATTGAACTTTAATTTATCATGAACTTAGTCCTGATAGTATTTGCATAACTATGTTGTAGATCAATAGCTCGCGATGTAGCTCCCCGTTTATTTTGATATGTTCCTAGAAAAAAACTATGTTGAAAGATGTTAGTAGCAATGATGCGGACTTGGTCCGTGATCTGAGGATTTTCCTCATTGCCGCACAGAAGAATTATGTCCTTAATGCACCGCTAGGTGACAGACCTATTGCAGGAGCAGATGCAGACGTTATGAACGTTTTGACAAAAGCTCGGTATGATGACTACTTGATAGTTTAGTGCACCATGCTTTACGGCTTAGTACCGGGACTTCAAAAATGTTTTGAACGCTGAGGAGCATATAAGATGTTTCAAGAGTTGAAATTGGTATTTCATACTCATGCCCATGTTGAGACGTATGAGACCTCTGACAGTACTTTGCCTGCAAAATGGAGGAGAATGGCTCAACCAGTGAGCATGTGCTCAGATTGTCTGGGTACTACAATTGCTTGAATCAAGTGGGAGTTAATCTTCCAGATAAGATAGTAATTGACAAAGTTCTCTAGTCACTATCACCAAGTTACTAGAACTTCGTGATGAACTATAATACGCAAGGGATGACGAAAGTAATTCCCGAGCTCTTCGCGATGTTGAAATTGGCAAAGGTAGAAATCAAGAAAGAGCATCAAGTGTTGATGGTTTACAAGACCACTAGTTTCAAGAAAAAGGGCAAAAGAATAGAAAGGGAACTTCAAGAAGAATGACAAACAAGTTGTCACTCCCGTGAAGAAACCCAAAGCTAGACTCAAGCCTGAAACTGAGTGCTTCTACTGCAAAGGAAATGGTCACTGGAAGTGGAACTGCCCCTAGATACTTGGCGGATAATAAGGATGGCAAAATGAACAATGGTATATTTGATATACATGTTATTGATGTGTACTTTACTAGTGTTTATAGTAACCCCTCGGTATTTGATACTAGTGCAGTTGCTAAGAGTAGTGAATTGAAACGGGAGTTGCAGAATGAACAGATACTAGTTAAGGGTGAAGTGACGATGTGTGTTGGAAGTGGCTCCAAGAATGATATGATCATCATCGCACACTCCCTATACTTTCGGGATTAGTGTTGAACCTAAATAAATGTTATTTGGTGTTTGCGTTGAGCATGAATATGATTTGATCATGTTTATTGCAATACGATTATTCATTTAAGTTAGAGAATAATTGTTGTTCTGTTTACATGAATAAAACCTTCTATGGTTATACACCCAATGAAAATGGTTTGTTGGATCTCGATCGTAGTGATACACATATTCATAATATTGAAGCCAAAAAATGCAAAGTTAATAATGATGGTGCAACTTATTTGTGGCACTGCCGTTTGGGTCATATTGGTGTAAAGCGCATGAAGAAACTCCATGTTGATGGGTTTTTGGAATCACTTGATACTTGCGAACCATGCCTCGTAGGCAAGATGACTAAGACTCCGTTCTCCGGAACAATGGAGCGAGCAACTGACTTGTTGGAAATAATACATACCGATGTATGCGGTCCAATGAGTGTTGAGGTTCGCAGTGGGTATCATTATTTTCTGACCTTCACATATGATTTGAGCAGATATGGGTATATCTACTTGATGAAACATAAGTCTGAAACATTTGAAAAGTTCAAAGAATTTCAGAGTGAAGTGGAAAATCATCATAACAAGAAAATAAAGTTTCTACGATCTGATCGCGGAGACGAATATTTGAGTTACGAGTTTGGTCTTCAACTAAAACAATGTGGAATAGTTTCACAAATTCATGCCACCTGGAACACCACAGCATAATGGTGTGTCCGAACATCATAACCGTACTTTATTGGATATAGTGCAATCTATGATGTCTCTTACCGATTTGCCACTATCGTTTTGGGGTTATGCATTAGAGATAGCTACATTCACATTAAATAGGGCACTGTCTAATCCGTTGAGACGACACCGTATGAACTATGATTTGGCTAGAAACCTAAGCTGTCGTTTCTTAAAGTTTGGGGTTGTGATGCTTATGTGAAAAAGTTTCAGCCTGATAAGCACAAACCTAAATCGGAAAAGTGCGTCTTCATAGGATACCCAAAAGAAACTATTGGGTACACCTTCTATCACAGATCCGAAAGGCAATATCTTTTTGCTAAGAGTGGATCCTGTCTAGAGAAGAAGTTTCTCTCGAAAGAAGTGAGTGGGAGAATGTAGAACTTGATGAGGTAATTATACCTTCTCCCGAATTGGAAAGTAGTTCATCACAGAAATCAGTTCTAGTGATTCCTACACCAATTTGTGAGGAAGTTAATGATGATGATCATGAAACTTCAGATCAAGTTACTATCGAACCTCGTAGGTCAACTAGAATACGTTCTGCACCAGAGTGGTACGGTAATCCTGTTCTGGAGGTCATGTTCGACCATGACGAACCTACGAACTATGAGGAAGCGATGATGAGCCCAGATTCTGCGAAATGGCTTGAAGCCATGAAATCTGAGATGAGATCCATGTATTAGAACAAAGTATGGATTTTGATTGACTTGCCCGTTGATCGGTGAGCCATTAAGAATAAATGGATTTTCAAGAGGAAGACGGACACTGATAGTAGTGTTACTATCTATAAAGCTCGAATTGTCGCAAAAGGTTTTCGACAAGTTCAAGATGTTGACTACGATGAGATTTTCTCACTCGTAGCGATGCTTAAGTCTGTACGAATCATGTTAGCAATTGCCACATTTTATGAAATCTGGCAAATGGATGTCAAAACTACATTCCTTAATGGATTTCTTAAAGAAGAGTTGTATATGATGCAACAAGAAGGTTTTGTCAATCCTAAAGGTGCTAACAAAGTGTGCAAGCTCCAGCGATCCATATATGGACTAGTGCAAGCATCTCGGAGTTGGAATATATACTTTGATAAAGTGATCAAAGCATATGGTTTTATACAGACTTGCGGTGAAGTCTGTATTTACAAGAAAGTGAGTGGGAGCACTACAGCATTTTTGATAAGTATATGTGAATGACATATTGTTGATCAGAAATAATGTAGAATTTTCTGGAAAGCATAAAGGAATGTTTGAAAGGAGTTTTTCAAAGAAAGACCTTGGTGAAGCTACTTACATATTGAGCATCAAGATCTATAGAGATAGATCAAGACGCTTGATATATTTTCAATGAGTACATACCTTGACAAGATTTTGAAGTAATTCAAAATGGAACAGTCAAAGAAGGAGTTCTTGCCTGTGTTGCAAGATGTGAAGTTGAGTAAAGACTCAAAACCCAACCACGGCAGAAAAAAGAAAGAGAATGAAAAGTCATTCCCTATGCCTCAGTCATAGGTTCTATAAGTATGTTATGCTGTGTACCAGACCTGTTGTGTACCTCACCATAAGTTAGGCAAAAGGGTACAATAGTGATCCAGGAGCAGATCACTGGATAGCGGTCAAAAATATCCTTAGTGGAATAAGGAAATGTTTATTGGTTATGGAGGTGACAAAGAGTTCAACGTAAAGAGTTACGTCGATGCAAGCTTTGACACCGATCTGGATGACTCTAAGTCTCGATCTAGATACATATCGAAAGTGGGAGCAATTAGCTAGAGTAGCTCCGTGCAAAGCATTGTAGACATAGAAAATTTTCAAAATACATACGGCTCTAAATGTGGCAGACCCGTTGACTAAATTTCTCTCACAAGCAAAACATGATCACTCTTTGGGTGTTAATCACATAGCGATGTGAACTAGATTATTGACTCTAGTAAACCCTTTGGTTGTTAATCACATGGAGATGTGAACTAATCACATAAAGATGTGAACTATTGGTGTTAAATCACATGACAATGTGAACTAGATTATTGGCTCTAATGCAAGTGAGAGACTGAAGGAAATATGCCCTAGAGGCAATAATAAAGTTGTTATTTATATTTCCTTATATCATGATAAATGTTTGTTATTCATGCTAGATTGTATTAACCGAAAAATTAGTACATGTGTGAATACATAGACAAATAGAGTGCCACTAGTTTGCCTCTACTTGACTAGCTCGTCGAATCAATGATTGTTATGTTTTCTAACCATAGACATGGGTTGTCATTTGATTAACGGGATCACATCATTAGAGAATGATGTGATTGACTTGACCCATCTGTTAGCTTAACACGTTGATCGTTTAGTTTGTTGCTATTGCTTTCTCCATAACTATACATGTTCCTATGACTATGAGATCATGCAACTCCCGAATACCGGAGGAACACTTTGTGTGCTACCAAACGTCACAACGTAACTGGGTGATTATAAAGGTGCACTACAGATGTCTCTGATGGTGTTTGTTGAGTTGGTATGGATCAAGATTAGGATTTGTCACTCCAATTGTCGGAGAGGTATCTCTGGGCCCTCTCGGTAATGCACATCACTATAAGCCTTGCAAGCATTGTGACTAATGAGTTAGTTGCGGGATGATGTATTATGGAACGAGTAAAGAGACTTTCCGGTAACGAGATTGAACTAGGTATGAGGATACCGACGATCGAATCTCGGGCAAGTAACATACCGATGACAAAGGGAACAACGTATGTTGTTATGCGGTTTGACCGATAAAGATCTTCGTAGAATATGTAGGAACCAATATGAGAATACGAGTCTTGGTCATGTCTACATAGTTTTCAAACCCGTAGGGTCCGCACGCTTAAAGTTCGGTGACGATCAGTATTATGAGTTTATCTATTTTGATGTATCGAAGGTAGTTCGGAGTCCCGGATGTGATCACGAACATGACGAGGAGTCTCGAAATGGTCGAGACGTAAAGATTGATATATTGGACGGCTATATTCGGACACCGGAAGTGTTCCGGATGGTTTCAGAGAAAACCAGAGTGCCAGAGGGGTTACCGGAACCCCCAGGGAAGTATTGGGTCTTAGTGGGCTTGAGGGGAGAGAGAGGGCAGTAGCCCAGGAGGTGGCGCGCCCCCTCCCATGAGGAGTCCGAATTGGACTAGGGGAGGGGGGCGCGGCCCCTCTTTCCCTCTCCCTCCCCCTCTCTTTCCTTCCCCCTTCCCCCTTCCTAGTAGGACTAGGAAAGGATGAATCCTACTCCTACTAGGAGGAGGATTCCTCCTCTCCTTGGGGCGCACCAAGGCCAGCCGACCTCCCCCTTGCTCCTTTATATACGGGGGTGGGGGCACCCAAAGACACACAAGTTGATTGTTCCAAGCCATGTGCGTTGCCCCCCTCCACCATAATCCACCTCGACCATATCGTAGCAGTGCTTAGGCGAAGCCTTGCATTGGTAGCAACATCATCACCGTCATCACGCCGTCGTGCTGACAGAACTCTCCCTCGAAGCTCTGCTGGATCGGAGTTCGTGGGACGTCATCGAGCTGAATGCGTGCTGGACTCAGAGGTGTCGTGCGTTCGGTACTTGGATCGGTCGGATCGTGAAGACGTACGACTACATCTACCGTGTTCTCATATGCCGCCTAAGGGAGTTACTATATGACGGATCCTATTTCCCACATAGGTTTTTTTGATAAATGTTTCCCACAAAGGTTAAAGGACGAGACCTCCTATTCGGCGCTGCAAGCTCGCACGCGAAGTGCAGCGGGCGAAGGGAAAAAAGTCATGTTAATTCGGGAGTAGTGGAAGTCAAACTCCTCACACTAGAGTCACTGCCAGACACGTTAAACCACTTGACCAAGAACAGTTCATTGACTGCAGGAGGAAATAGCTCTATTTGACCTTTGTCACTATAAACATTAAACATATAGTACTCATGTATGGCGAAGTATCAAGTGAAAACGCTTGATCAGTAAAAACTGAAAACTATCATCCTAGCCCATCGGATCGAGGACGTACAGCAGAGATCGGAGGTGGGAATATGGCCATCCACTTAACAATTCTTTTGCACATAACCCCCCGTGCTTACGTTCTGTCTTGTGAAAGATTTAGCGAACTAGAAAGAAAAGAAACAAGCAAAACGAATCTCGACCCAGGCGAGGGCGAGACTTGGCGGCGGCTACTGGACTGCGACTTGGAGGCCGGCGCCGCACCCCTAGCGACGGTGACTTGGAGGCCACGGTGGAGCAACAACGCGATCGCGATGCCCCCAGGCGATCTGGCGCATGCTGGCGGTATCCCCACCCAACGGCGACGAGACGGCCACCGAGATGACCCTGGCCAAGGCGACGTCCACGACCCAGTGACCTGGCGCTGGCCCAGGCGAGGGAGACCCAGTGGCGGCGGCCGGCGGCGCTGCCTCCATGCGACGGTGACCCGACAACTTGCTTGCCCTCTGGAGCTGTTGTTTTGCTGTAGATTAAAATTGTTGGTGTTCTTGCTGTGTAGCTGACTGAATGGTGATGTACAGATAAGATAAATCTTTGTTGTTTTACTTCACCTGAAGTGAAAGTGAAAGTGGGTATTCAAAAAACACGTGAGTCGATGTACATACAGAAACATTTGCTCTTGCTACTGTTGTTGTTTTGCTATCCACGTCGATTTGGATGTACATTTAAGTATGAACATGTTGCTACATACTGAAATATTTGGCTGTACAAACAACAGTTTCAAAAAACACTTGAATTAATTTGGATATATACAAGAAATATTTGCTCTTTTGCTACTGCTGTACATACTGAATTTGCAGATTTACAGAATGAATGTGAATTGGTTGCAGAAATATTCCCTTGTTAAAAGTGAGGCATGCACTGGTGATTTAACATCTTTTATCTTTCTAATTTCAGAATTCCGTAAGGCACATGTGCTAAAACCAACAGAACGCAACATTAACCAATGAACCTCTTGTGCCTTATTATCCTGTCTAAGTCTAACCCTTTTCAGTAAAAGCGAACAGTTGCCAGCTAAAAGATAGCAGCAGGAGGAGTAGGCAGGGGGATCATGGTAAGCTCAATGCCCTCTGTTATCTACAAACCTTTCCCACACTTGACATAAGCAGGCGATGATTTCAACATCACTTGTACACAGTAAACTGGAGCAAACAACTTGCCATGCGAAATATTATTCTTGCATCACGAAACAAAATTTCTCTCTGGCCATTTTGATGAATCTTCAGACATAAATATTCAGAAATACAATATCCAGACATAAATATTCAACAGAACTACAATATTTGGAAATAAAATAATAATCTCCTAGGAAATATAGCGGAAAGTTCATGTAAAATCCGTCCAACACATGAGCTGAAGGAAATATGCCCTAGAGGCAATAATAAAGTTATTATTTATTTCCTTATATCATGATAAAATTTTATTATTCATGCTAGAATTGTATTAACCGGAAACTTAGTACATGTGTGAATACATAGACAAACAGAATGTCACTAGTATGCCTCTACTAGACTAGCTTGTTAATCAAAGATGGTTATGTTTCCTAACCATGGACAAAGAGTTGTCATCTGATTAATAGGATCACATCATTAGTTGAATGATCTGATTGACATGACCCATTCCATTAGCTTAGCACCCGATCGTTTAGTATGTTGCTATTGCTTTCTTCATGACTTATACATGTTCCTATGACTATGAGATTATGCAACTCCCGTTTGCCAGAGGAACACTTTGTGTGCTACCAAACGTCACAACGTAACTGGGTGATTATAAAGGAGCTCTACAGGTGTCTCCAAAGGTACATGTTGGGTTGGCGTATTTCGAGATTAGGATTTGTCACTCCGATTGTCGGAGAGGTATCTCTGGGCCTTCTCGGTAATGCACATCACTTAAGCCTTGCAAGCATTGTGACTAATGATTTAGTTGCGGGATGATGTATTACAGAACGAGTAAAGAGACTTGCCGGTAACGAGATTGAACTAGGTATAGGATACCGACGATCGAATCTTGGACAAGTAACATACCGATGACAAAGGGAACAACGTATGTTGTTATGCGGTCTGACCGATAAAGATCTTTGTAGAATATGTAGGAGCCAATATGGGCATCCAGGTCCCGCTATTGGTTTTTGACCGGAGACGTGTCTCGGTCATGTCTACATTGTTCTCGAACCCGTAGGGTCCGCACGCTTAAGGTTACGATGACAGTTATATTATGAGTTTATGCATTTTGATGTACCGAAGGTTGTTCAGAGTCCCGGATGTGATCACGGACATGACGAGGAGTCTCGAAATGGTCGAGACATAAAGATTGATATATTGGAAGCCTATGTTTGGATATCGGAAGTGTTCCGGGTGAAATCGGGATTTTACCGGAGTACCGGGAGGTTACCGGAACCCCCCGGGAGCTATATGGGCCTTAATGGGCCTTAGTGGAAGAAGAGGAGAGGCAGCCAGGGCTGGGCCGCGCGCCCCTCCCCCCTAGTCCGAATAGGATAAGGAGAGAGGGGGCCGGCGCCCCCCTCCTTCTCTCTCTCTCTTTTCCCACCTCGCGAATCCTATTCCAACTAGGATTGGGGGAGAAGCCCTACTCCCGGAGGGAGTAGGACTCCTCCTGGCGCGCCCTATGATGGCCGGCCGGCCTCCCCCTCTTGAGCCTTTATATACGGAGGCAGGGGCACCCCAGAGAATCACAAGTTGATCCACGTGATCATATTCTTAGCCGTGTGCGGTGCCCCCTTCCACCATAGTCCTCGATAATATTGTAGCGGAGTTTAGGCGAAGCCCTGCTGCAGTAGTACATCAAGATCGTCACCACGCTGTCGTGCTGATGGAACTCTTCCCTGACACTTTGCTGGATCGGAGTCCGGGGATCGTCATCAAGCTGAACGTGTGCTAGAACTTGGAGGTGCCGTAGTTTCGGTGCTTGATCGGTCGGGCCGTGGAGACGTACGACTACATCAACCAAACGCTTCTGTTGTCGATCTACAAGGTACGTAGATCATACTCTCCCCTCTCGTTGCTATGCATCACCATGATCTTGCGTGAGCGTAGGAAATTTTTTGAAATTACTACGAAACCCAACATGAGCTTCAATGCAAAGTTGTCGTTTCGAAATGCATCGTGGAGTTGGAACAAGATCTGCAGTTTGACATAAACAGATAAGTTTGTGTCTGTGTATACATTTTTGAAAGAAAAATAAATTGTATGGTCATGAAAAGTACCAGTAGTTTTCTTAGTTATTGTTAGGGCAATTACGGCTATCATGGAAGCCAACTTGCTTACACTTCTTGCACGTTCTAGGCACTTTCTTTTTTTGTCCACCAATATTTTTCTTCCCCTCTCCATCCTTATTTTGCTTCCCTTCTACATCCTTATTTTGATTCCCATCCTTGTCTAAGTGCCCCTTAATTCTTTTGCATCTCCCTTTTGTATGGACATCTGTTGGTGGATGATTTTCAACTTGATTAGGCATAGTACAACCAATATATGCCTCAAACTCATCTTGTCTACTAGGATGATTGGCACCAACCCTTTCAGAAACATTTCTTTTCATGTCGATGAGAATGTTTCTTATTGCTTCCAATTCTTCAGGAGAGTGTTCAGCCAACCTAATTGTATCATCCACTGCTTGGTGTATCTCAGAAACCATTTTTCGCTTTGCCAAATTAGAGGAACTACTTTCATTCTCTTCAAGCAAGTTGCCGTAGCTATCATATAGTACCCTCCTGTTAACTGTTTTCTTCCACCTATCTAGAATAAAATGGCTAGGTAGCTCATTCATCTTTGCACCTCTCAAAAGAACAATGATATGTCGGCATGGAATTCCACGTGTCTGAAATAACATGCAAGAGCAATGACCACTCATGGATGTTGTGTTGAATTGAACTTCTCGAGACTTCGAAGAGCGGTCACCACCTATAACCGTGGTTCTCACATCACCTTCCTGTGATATGCTTTCAATCAAGCAATGATCTCTAGCTGCACGCACCTCCTTTTGAAAATATTTGAAAACCTCATGGGTGAAGACCAGACTAGCATGCTTCTCAATCTCCCAAGATGTAATCAATGGAGGCATAGAATTGAGGCACTCATGGTCAGCCTTGAGTTCATTCTGACGTTGTTCTTCTAGGGCTGTACCAATCCTAATCCAAAACTCCACCAAAGCATGTTTGTAGCCAATAAAGTGATTGAAAAACGAGTTAGCACTCTGTGACCTTGAAGTGGTTCTTAGAGTCTCACCCAAAAAAACACCTCTGAAGTAGGCTGGTATCCATGATTCACGAAGTCCGTATCTCCTAGCAAACCATGTGTTTTCCTCAAGCCCAAATTCAGAAATCAATGAAGACCATTTTGCCTCAAATTCAGCTGGGTTTTCAGAGCCCCATACACATGAGTTAATTGTACTATAGAAATGTTCATCCTCTCTCAATGGAGGGCCAACCTTTTCTGGAAGCTTTCTCATTATGTGCCACATGCATAACCTATGGATAGTGTTTGGCATTATATGTTCAATTGCAGCCTTCATGCTTTGGTCTTCATTGGTCACTATAAGCCTTGGTGCTGCCCCATCCATTGCTTTCAAGAACGTTTCAAATACCCATTCATATGACTCTATCTTCTCATCTACAATCAAGGCAGCACCATAAAAAACAGATCCCATGTGGTGGTTTATTCCTGTGAATGGGCAAAAAATCATGTTGTACTGGTTGGTGCTATATGTAGAGTCAAAGGACACCATTTCGCCAAACAAAGCATAATTCTTTCTACAAAAAGCATCAGCCCAAAATACATGTGTCAGACAGTTTTTATCATCAAGAACATACTCAAAGAAGAACCCCGGGTTGATTTTCTTCCTCTTCCTGAGGTTGTCAATGAACATTTGAGCATCTAAATCCTTGAGAGTACTTCTCATGTCACGATGATAATTTTGCAGGTCTCTTTTTGTGCACCCCACGAACTCAAATCCACCCTCACCAACACGAAGCAATCGAAATGCCTCAGATGTACCAATGCTAGCTGCATGACATGTGAATAGTGTGCCCTTGGCCTTCTCGCTGACTTTTCTGTTAGACTTGATTAAATGTTGCTTCCTAGGTGTGACAAAATCATGGGTGTGTTCTTCATGAAAATCTGATATTGAGTATTTGCCATCCTTTATATGTTTCACAGTTATCATGGCCTCACAACCACATCTAGTGATCTTTCTTGCATGTGTTCTTTTCTTCTCTCCGTTCAAATTCGTCCTGGGTTCATCCACCTTCTCTGTTCGGAATCCTGATTTTGAACAAAGAAAACGCCTCCAGACTATCACATTATCTACAGTCTTCCTCTGTCCAATTCGAACTGAAAATCCAACATTGTGCGCATAAGCCTTGTAAAACTCCTCGACCTCTTCCATACTATCAAATGGCATTCCTACAGCTGGCTTCAAGTTCTCATCGCATTTGGGTGTACATGATGAACTCTAAAAATTACAACAGCCATTAGTCATACAAGTTAGTAATTGTTAGATGCATTTGGACTAAGTTGTATGACACTCACACAAACTGGGACGTCCGTGGCTCTTTTTTTGGGTGTCCGGAAGCTATCCAAATTGATGGGAGGAGGATGTATTTCAATGTCATGGCGTACTCCTTCATCGCAATTATGGTTTTGAAAAACCAAATCACCACCAAGCTAACAAAAGTAACCATGGCATTAGCATGATCAGTTCGTATCAATGGAGGAAGAAAATAAACCATCAAAAAAAATCATTGCTTACCGCGGAGGCCGGCAGAGGACTCGCGCTGCTGGACGGCACCGCCAGAGGGTGTGGAATCACGGCCGACGGAGTGATCGCGCTGCTGGACGGGGCCAACGGAGGACGGGGGATCATGACAGCCGGAGCGCTCGTGTTGCTAGACAGTGCCAACGGAGGACGGGGGATCATGGCCGCCGTAGCGCTCGTGCTGCTAGACGGGGCCAACAGAGGACGGGGGATCATGGCCGCCGGAGCGCTCGCGCTACTGGACGGGGCCGACAGTGGGCTGACGATCACGGGCGGCGGAGCGCTCACGCTGCTGGGCGGTGCCGACGGAGGACTAACACTGGTGTACATGGCCGATGGAGGATGAGGAAGAGGGCTCAAGGACTGAGCCATTGGAGAGCTAGGGCACATGGCGTTCTGCACATGACGAGGCTTCATGGCGGCCGCCAAGTCGCAATCCAGTCGCCGCCGCCTAGGTCAAGATTCGTTTTGCTTTTTTTTCTAGTTCGCTAAATCTTTCACAAGACAGAATGTAAGCACGGGGGGTTATGTGCAAAAGAATTGTTAAGTGGATAGCCATATTCCCACCTCCGATCTCTGCTGTATGTCCTTAATCCGATGGACTAGGGTGATAGTTTTCAGTTTTTACTGATCAAACGTTTTCATTTGATACTTCGCCCTCTTGTATATCCGCTATAAATTATTGAATACAAAAACATAAATTTGAAAAGGCATTCACAAAAACCACGAATTGATAGAAATCAAAATATTGAAAACGTTTGTACCAATTGAAAAAGTTCACAAAATGTAAAAATTTCATCAAATTTGAAAAAATGTTCACCGAATTTGAAAAAGGTTCGCCGAATTTAAAAAAAGTTCGCTGCTTCTGAAAAAAGTTCATCTATTTTTTAAAAAAGTTCATTGCTTTGGATAAAAAAGTTCACCAAATCTGAAAAAAAGTTCATCAGTTTGGAAAAGTTCATTGATTTTGAAGAAAAAGTTAATCGATTTTGAAAATTTTCATCAATTTCGAAAAAAATTCATTTATTTTGAGAAAAAATTCAAAAAAAATGGAAAAGTTCATCAAGTTTCAAAAACAAGTTTATCAATTTTGAAGAAGGTTCATAATTTTTTTTAAAGTTCAATAGTTGCGAAAAAACTAGTTCATGGATTCTGAAAAAAAATCATCTATTTGAAGAAAACAATTACGAATTTGGAAAAAGAAAAGGACAGAGAAAAAAGAAAAAGGAAAAAGAGGGATGAAGAAAAGGTTGAAAAACATGTACGTTATCACACCTGGTGAGGTGGTCGGGTTGGTTAGAGGTTGATCACTTGTAACCCTAGACGCGGGGTCGAACCCAGTTTAGAAAACAGAAGAAAAATGAAATATGGCCGGCCCGCAAGTAGCTCCTGCAGCCGCTGTTACAACAGTAGAAACCAGGGCCTGCAGCGCTAAATAGGAATTGCCTTGAAGGACAGATTTATAATGCGTACCCTATAGCGGACCGCTAGATACTATTGGCTAGCCTAGGCCCCTCTTCAGGTTACTGCTTTTTTATTTTGGTTTTCTCATCTTGTTAATTTTCCTATTTTGTATTTTTGTTTTTCCTTTACTTTTTCATTTTTATATTCAGAAGAATTTCTTGATTTTGCAAACATTTTTCAAAACTTGCAACAATTTTTTAGATTCGTAAATATTTTATGATTTCGTGATCATTTTTATAAAATTCATAAATATTTTTAGAAATGCGCCAACATTTTTTGAATTCAAAATTTTGTTTTTATATTCGTGAACATTCTATGAATTCGTGATTTCCTTTTGAAATTTGAAGAACATTTTTTAAAATTCTCGAACCGATTTTTAAATCTGCAGACATTTTTGAAATTGCCAAAACTTATTTGTAATCTGTGATTTATAAAAATCATGAACAATTATGAATTCATGATTATTTTTGGAAATTCATAAAATATTTATTAAATACGGTAACATTTTCAAATCCATGAACATTTCTTGAATTCATAAATATGTTTTGAAATTCATGAGCATCATTTAAATCCATAAAAATATTAAATACAGAAACAATTTCATTTTCATGAACATTTTTCGTATCCGGGAACAATTTTTGAAATTTATGAACATTTTTTTATATTCGAACCCTTTTAGAAATCCCATACATTCTGTAAAGAAGCAAAAAAAAACGAAAATAAATGAAAGGAAAAAGCAGCGGCACCCCACCCCATAGATGGGCGGAGCCAAAGCGCCCACAGGAAGGCAATGGGCTTCCGCTCACTTTCTACCGAATCGGGGAACAGGAGGTCTCGTCTTATATGACACATTTTGCGTCAAATAGACCCCAGACATACAGCGTATGGGCGAACGGGCCGTCCCATTTAGCGACATTCACTTCCTTCAGTTCTTTATTTTCCGTTTTTTTACTACACACTGTGGCGGATCAAAGTATATAGTCAAACACTTGAGCACACGTTTTTTCTGGTCATTTTAGGAAGGAAAAAAAATTAAACATGAATAAGTTTTGCGATTTTAGTTTTACCAAGCCCGAACATTTTAAAATTCTGATTTTTTAATAAAAGGAGATCTCTAAAAGTCATTCTTTTTTGGATTACTAAATTTAAAAAACGTGAACATTTGTAAAGAAATTAAACATTTTTTGAAATTGTGATTTAAAAAAACATTAACACATTTAAATTTTTGTGAAAATGTTTTGAAATAGTGAATTGTTTTTTAAATTCAAAACATTTTTACAAAGAATCAATCATTTCTAAAAAGGAAAGGAAAATTTTGAAAAAACAAAAAGGGAAAGAAAAACAGAAATTCGACCAGAAACTCTATAGAAGGTCCATAAACCTGATAAGAGCTGAACAGGAATGTGACATTCTCGCTTAATAGGAATGATAGACTACTCATATTAATAAGAAATTTCTTCATTCTTAGGAGCTCATCCGCAAGGAATCTCAAAGTTAAGCGTGCTTGACTTCTAGCAATTTAAGGATAAGTGGTCGACTAGAAAATAGATTTCGGGTGCGTACAAGTGAGGACAAAATGTGCAGAAAAGACCGGTGTTGGTCTATATGGCTAGTCTGGATCTCGCCAGACGTAATAGCCGGGAACTAGTAGCTGTGGCCGAGGCATTACAAATGGCATTAGAGCCAAACCTCGCGGTTACACGAGCATGTGTGTGTCATTGGCGCAAACATGTACATGGCATGTATGGCCCGACGTGGCACGTAGCATCTGCACATGTGGATGTTGGCATCGACGCACATAGACGTGTGCTAACAGGGAACGTTTTTGTTGAGCCGACGAGGACATTGGTTTTTTAAGTGAAAGTATATATGACATCCTGACTTGATAGAAATGATAGGCTACACATGTCAATAAGTAATTTTGTCTTTTCTGGGAGCCATCCACAATTCTAGAAAGTTGATCCTTGGTGCGCATGAATGAGTGCGTATGTGACATCTTGGCTTAATAGAAATAATAGATTACTCGTCTCATTAAGAAATTCCTTCTTTTTCACAGAGTCCATCTACAACTATTGGGAAATTGATTTCGGATGCGCACAAGTAAGAACAAATGCGCAGGCAAGACTATTGTTGGTTTGTGGGGCGAGTATAGATCTCGTCGAGCGTAACGGTCAGGAAGCGAGAACCATGGATGGGGCGTTACAAGGAACCTCCTAGAAAGTTCCTAAAATCTGATTCATGCAACTGCTAAATGGGCCAATCCATCTGGCACTTGTCATTCATAAACGATATTTTGACATATATTTGTCGTACACTTCTCGGGTCACAACTATGTTCTCTCGTGCTAATTTACCCAATTCATTTTGGGTAGAAGCGTTGATGAATGATATGTACGTGGTTAACCTATCTTCCCTAGTTCCTCTTGCAGGTGATATTCCTTAGAGAGTTTGGTCGGGGAAAGAGGTATCATACGAGCATTTGAAGGTACTTGATTGCAGGGCATTTGTACATCTACCAAGGGACGGGAGATCGACGCTTGATAGCAAGATAAAGCAATGTATCTAACTCAACCAACCAAGTGAAGAGCTTGGCTACACGTTGTGGGATCTGGTCAATAGGAAGATTGCGAGAAGCCTAGATGTTGGGTTCATTGAAGATGACACAATAAAAGATATTGGAAAACCAGAGAAGCTAATGACCATCACACCTTAGATTCAGATGGAACCAGTTTGTCCTACCCTTGTGTATGACAATCACGGGGGAGATGATGACGCTGAAGACAGTGAAGATGCAACCGACCAAGGCAGTACAAGCCAAAGTGATGAGCAGTCATTATAATGATGATAATCCACCTAATTCACCACTAGTGCAACAACAAGGAAGAAGTTAAAGATGTCACATTCCTTCTCATAAGCACCCACCACATCAATATATGTTGATGATTGATGGAGATGAGCCCTTATACTATGAGGAGGCAGTGTCTGATGAGCACAAGACCGAATGGTCAGAAGCCATGTAGGATGAGATGAAATCCCTGTATGAGAATGACACCTTTGAATTGGTGAGTTTTCTAAAGGGAAAGAAAACATTAAAGAACATATGTGTGTACATAGTGAAGACTTAATAAAACACCTCACACACTTGTACAATGCGAGATTGGTTGTGAAAGGTTTTAGTCAGAAAACAGGTATTGATTATGTTGAAATATTCTCTTCAGTGGTCAAGATGTCTTGAATTCGAGTTGTTCTTGGCATGACTTCCACCATGGACTTGGAAATTGAACAACTTGATGTGAAGACAACATTCTTAAAAGGAAGAGATATATATGGAGTAGCCAGGGGGTTAATGGTTGTATGCAAGGATGACTTAGTTTGGAAAATGAACAGGAGCTTGTATGGCTTGAAACAAGCTCATCAACAATGGTACAAGAAGTTTGAGTCTTTTATGACACGACTTGGTTACCATAAAGCACAACCTAAGCTTTGTGTCCTTATGAAGAGGTATGTTGAGGGTGATTTCTTTATTCTCTTGCTATATGTTGATGACATGTGATTGTTGGGAATAACACAAATAGGATTGTTCTCCTCAAGAAGACATTGAGTATATCATTTGTCATGAAGGAGTTGGGGCCGGGTAAGCAAATACTTGGACTAAAAATCTACCGTGATAGATAAAATAATCTGCTTTGGCTCTTACAGAAAAAACACATTGACAAGGTACTTCAAAGATTTAGTATGAAAGATGCAAAATTTGTGATGTCTCCGCTTGTAGGCCATCATACACATTGTCCTACAAGGAAGAAGGAGAAAGAAGAAATGAGTGAGGTATCATACCAATCTACTATGGGCAGCATGATGCATGCCATGATGTGCACTAGGCCTGATAATGCCTATGCAGTTGGAATTGTTAGCCCGTTAATGAGGCAAAACTCAATCAAAAGCAGTGAAGTGGATACTCAGGTATCTCAAAGGAACTTCTACATAATGTTCATGCTTTGGAAGTGGTGATTCTGTATTGCAGGGCTATGCAAATTTAGGTAATGCTGGTGACAAGGATTGTATGAAGTTCACATATGGATATCTGATGACATATGCAGGGGAGCAATGTCATGGCAATCAAGGTCGGAGAAATGTGTTTCTACATCAACTACATAAGCTGAGTACAGGAATGCAGATGATGGTGGCAAGGAAGTGTTGTGGATGAAAAACTTCTTGCAAGAGCTCGACACAAAGCAAGAGAAGTAAGCTCTGTTTTGTGACAGTCAAAGTCATATTTACGTTCCTAAGAATTCAACCTATCAGTAATGAACCAAGAAAAGTGATGTGATGTATCATTGGATTCAAGATGGTGTGCGTTTGAAGTTGCTACAACTTGAGAAGATCCATATCGACAATAGTGGTTCGGATATGATGAACAAGATGTTGCCAAAGGAAGCTACACGCATGTTGCCAGGTAGCAGGTGGCGGTGCCCCCTCATGAGTAGGAGAGGGGATTTGTTGGGAGAGTCTCCTCATATGGGTATGAGGAGATGGCCATTTGAAACCTTTTAAACAGTCAAATGGTGTGCATAAACCAACTAACCATTATGGTTATGACTTATGATCATTTTGAACTTTACACACGAGGGAAGGGGCTATTTAGCCTCCCATCCAACAGCCACCAAGAAGTGTGACAAATCTGAGTTGAGCCTCCATTGGACAAGAAAAGAGAAAACCAACAGAGAGGGAAGGAGAGGAAGATTAAAGGTACCCCTTTCCCAAGGCCATGAAGATCGAATCCACCACCTTGTCTCCTTCAAATTATGGTCCCATCATCTTTGATGAGATTATCCTAGTCTCTATCTCTTGCAACCCCAAATTTTATTGTTTCTATCCAAGATGCAAAAATCTTGATGTAAGAGAGCCTCTAGTGCTACCTAGAGAAGAACTTATTATATCTCACATTTGGTAGTAGTGAAAGAGGATTTGGTTGGTTTGGGCCCAATCCATGGTTATTACCCCAACTTGGGGGTTTCCACGTTAAAAATTTGGTGCCAAATAGTTTCTCGTGACCTCAGATATCGTTTGAGAAGTGTCTGGAGTGTTGCTAACGCTATTTCCTTCATATATGCTACTGCATTTGGTTGCTTTTGTGCTGAGTAGCGATTCTTCTTTTTATAATAATGATCCATAATTAACAGAAATTATAACTAGCGAACTTCAAAAAGTTCATCGCCCCAGGTGATCGCCCTCTCCGCCGTCAGATGCGATGCACAGTCTAGGGGGTCAAGAGATGAGACACGTCAACTTTTGAAACTCTTTCGCTAGAAAATAAAAGTGGTACGAACGCTAGCTTATTAAAGCACACCCACTCACCCCAGTCGCTAGTGCCTGAAGCATCCACTGGGAGACCTTCCTTCCTTTTTTTCTCTTTTTCCCCAGGGTTGGCAGAATGTGCAAAAAGTTGTTTCAACGTACATGGTAATTTTAAAAAATGTACATGGCAAATTTTTGCACTAGATACAAATGGTCATCTCCACAATTTGTTTCAATTTTTTGTAATGTTTTTCAAACCCCAAACTACATGGCAAATTTATTTTCATGCATCACTCCAAATTTGCCATATGTCTATGGAAAATATAGTTTATACAACATTGCAATTTTTCAATTTGACCATGGCAATTCAACTATTTAGACCATGGTAGTTTTCTATAGGTAGCATACCATTTTCATTGTTTAGACCAAGCCACTTTTATCAGTTGGACCATGGAAAATTTTCCAATTCAACCATGTCAATTTTATAAATTAAACCATGGTAATTATATTGCAGGTACCATGGCAGTTTAATTATTTAGACCGTGATAGTTTTCTTTTATTAGTTAGATAGTGGCAATTTCAAATTTTAGACTATGGTACTTTCTATTTTGTAGAAAAAATTGGAAAAAAAATCTAGAATCATGACAAACTAAAGAAATTTAATGATTTTTATATAGCTTGGATTTTTATGTTTTGGGGCCCAACTCTGTTTTTTACACTTTGTTTGGTGAATGGGCTGGGGATGGTCCTTTTTTGGGCCTGAAGCCACGCTGGCTAGTCTATGAGAAATGGGCTAGGAGTAAACATTCGAGAAAACCAAATTGGTTCTCTCATTGAGCCATCGTAAAAGCATCTACAATCGAATTTGGCAAATCGGACCCCTCAAACGCCCGTAGATGCGACCGGGCGCGTCTGCTAAGAGTGACCGGTCACGCGCCAAATATCCTTCTCTAAATATGTGTCTCTTATATTTCATCCTCTAGATCCATACAAATCATACAAAATAAACCTACGTACTATGATATGATATCTACAATTCGTCGTCGGAGATGTCCACGACATCGATGTCGGACGTCAGGTGGACGGGTGCGTACGAGGGCTCCGACTCCTCCTCATTCATGTACGCGGGCATCTCGTCGACTTCCGCGGCTTGCTCCGCCTCCATCTCCGGCCGACGACGACGTCTGGCCTCCGGATGTAATCGAAGATGGCCTACTGCTCTGCCAATAGATCCACATCCCCAATGTTCCCCACATCCTCCTCCGGCTCTTCCTCCTCCTCCTCCTTCTCGATCTGATCCTCCTCTTCCTCCAAGTCCTCATCCGAATCCACCGCATCCGGAGGTAGCCCGCAGTGATCCAGGCTTCGCGCCTTGCCCGGACCTGCTCAAGGAGCAACAATCGGCGCTCCGACGTATCATATATGGGTGCTCCTTACCTGGCGGCGTGGGGGCATGGCTACTAGTGGCGGCGGACGACGGAAGGGGGGGGGGGGTGTGGACGGGTAGGGTTTATGTGCCGGCGATCAGCTTAAATAGCCGGGTTAGGCACTGCGTGGCTCGCTGGAGTGGCGCCATTGGTCCGACGGAGGAGACGAGTTTCGGACCGCCGTGGTTCGGAGTGTTGTCCTGTGGGACCACAGTGTCAGTCCGATGTGACGGACGCATGCTCGAGCGTGCCCGATCGTTCCATATTCGCCTCATATTTGGACTGGATATAAGGGGTGCTGGTTAGCCCGGACGTCTGAGGCCCGTTTAAGGAGCCCGTCTGGGTCAAAATTTTGTGACCGGTCAATGGCCGGGCCGTCACGTTTATGACGGATTTGAGACGTCCGGTTGTAGATGCTCTAAGAGAATGAATTGGAGGCAAACGCGTGCTAGTTATGTGGGTCTGAAATTAATACATGAAATGGTGCTAAGACTACTTTGTCTCCCCTGCAAATTTAGACCATACCGTGTGCTAACTTCTAACATTATGCTTAGTCAATTGTCATCATGGATAAACCTACGTGAATAAACCACATGTCTTGTTAATTACCATAGGAAACCGAGATTCAGCCATGCATGTTGAATAGGGCGCGACTAAACATTTGATGAAAAGATATCAGAAAATACGGAGCTGAAAACGTCGGCGTAGCCCTCGCACCAGGCCACCATTTCCCATCAACGTACAAGCTTTGTCCCGTTGCCAGACCATCTAATCGCCCCGTTGTCTCGTTGCCCCGGTTCCAAGCTCCCGGTACAAAAGAAAAATTCCCCGACGCTGTTCATGCATGGGAGGGCCGGGCCCGGGCTCCGGCAACGTCGTCGGGTGGCGGCACAGTATCCTTGACGCTTCGCCGACGCCGACCCTTCCTTCCCCGCTGCAGTGCAAGTACAGTGGCGGCACGGCGCAAGTGCCCGCGCCCGTCCGTCCGGAGCCTCGACGGCTGCGGCGCCAGACACGTGGGCACGGCTGCACGGAACCAAGGAAACTGTGGCCGTATCGCCGTGTCCCCCCACCCCACCCCCCACGGGCGGCTTCGTGCATGCACCTCGCCGACACGCATTCTCCGCGTCATGTGACGCTGCTCGATCAGCGGCGGCCCTGTCCACATTTCGTAATCCATCCAAAGTGCATACTAATGCGTAGTCGAAGACAGGTCTAGTTTTTGTCGGTTACATCACAATATCGAGTATTTGC
>NC_041380.1:472735638-472815114 GCF_002162155.2 Triticum dicoccoides
AAAGAAGAATATCAAATATTTTCTTTTGAACACAATACAATACAGACCCTAGCGTTCATACATACGCGCATACACTCATCTTTATAAACGCACACTCTATCGCTATGAGCATCCCCAAGAGATAGAACCGGCATATCATCTTAAGATTTACGAAGTCATTATAAACGCCTCGTCGTCGACGGAAACATTTACTTCCACTGAGAACATATAGCCAGAAATTCTAAAATAAATTCATGAATAATGCGAGAACTAGGACTTGAATCCTGATAGACTGGAATATCATTATCTTTTTAACCATCCAATCACATATTAGTTGATGAAGAATATCAAGTATTTCCATGGTGTAGTGAACACGCGTATCTCAACAAGATATACCGCCGGCCGTGTGTGTACGGCGTGGACAACCTTGTGGCGGAGTGGGTAGGCGTATGTGTACGTAGACGGCGACTCGGCGAGGACAAACCTATGGTCTGTGGGCGCGAAGGATCGGAGAAGATATACGCGGCAGCGGCGCCCGACTGCAGCCAGCGGCGGAGCCACAAACTTTACGACGAGCTAGATGGGATCGGAGGCCAATACGGAGGATCCCCCGGTCCCTGGGCTGACTCCGTCGCTGTCTTGGGTCTATGCTCTATGGATGACCCATGATCCTCCGATCGGGACAAAGAAGAGATTACACGGGCAATATCGGAAGGAGATCCAGAGGAGATATACAATGGCGAGCAACAGCAACTAGACGACTATACATTATTTCAAAAAAAAAAAAAAACTAGACGACTATACAGCTAGCGGCAGCACGTCATTATCAACGAGGTATGGGGAAGCAAGCGGATCCATCCTATACCTGGGCTTCTAGCTTGGCTTGGCAGCTTCCTTTGGGCCTACCACCATTGTTTCTTGCGTGAGATGCATGACACGTGGGTTGTTGGCTCGTAGCAGCAAACTACTCTTCGTTTTGTTTCAGCCCTTGGACCATTTCAGGAGCAAGTGTCAAATACACTCCTTCACAAATGCCCTCCTTCATATGTCCGCAAACATTTGTACACACACTATTTGTACGAAAAATAGGGCGCCCACAGAACTTCCTTCCCATGTATATGTCCGGTCATTTTGTTTATAATAATTTCATTATCAAAAATCCAATTCAAAAAAAAAAAATACTGAAACAATCACCCAATGCGAAGCAGGGGCTAAGTCGGTAAATCTGGAAAAAAATCCCCACATCGCCCCCGTGTGCGACGGGGAGGGCGCCCTAACGCCGCCGCCAACCCTCCCACTCTCCTCCCCCCCTTCCAGGCAGCCACCAGAGGGTGTGGCCGGGCAAAGCCCGGTCGACACCGGCGGCGGCGGGATCTCTGCGTCTCCTTGTTGGTATATCGGGGCAGTGCCGCCAGCCCGTGCCGTATCCAGATGTCAACTTGTCGCACAACTGGCATCTGGACCCGCAACGCATCCCCATCCTGGCAGCACCACGGTCCGCGCGGGCGCACACTGAGGAGGTTCGCCGGCGGCGCGAGCTCCTCACGCGAGAGCAACGCGGCATGCGTGAGTACGCGCCGGACTCCTCCAACTGGGAGCGCTGGTTTGCCTAGAGCATGAGGAGGAGCTCCTCCTTGGCGTCCACATCAACCACGACCTACCACCGCCGCCACAGCAGGTACGACCAGAGGAGGCGGAGGCGGAGGCAGAGTACCAAACTGCCCTCAAGGAGGCCATGCCGCACGTGCTGGAGGCGAGTCGGCTCAAGGAGGACGCCCATTGGGATGGGCTCGAGCAAGCCCTAGCTTTGTCCACGGCGGGGGACTCCGTCCAGGCGCCCCTGTTCGTGCCGCCACCGCGCAAGCAGTCAACGCCGCCCCCCACTTGGCCGGAGGAGTCCTATTCGTGGACCGGCCAGCTCCGCGATGTTGGTAAACGTAGCAGACAATTTCCACAAAAAATCTACGCACACGCAATGATCTATCCATGGAGATGCATAGCAACGAGGGGGAGAGTGTGTCTACGTACCCTTGTAGACCGTAAGCGGAAGCGTTTCTCAATGCGGTTGATGTAGTCGAACCTCTTCGCGCTTCAACCAACCAAATACCGAACGCACGACACCTTCGTGTTTTGCACACATTCAACTCGGTGACGTCCCTCGCCTTCTTGATCCAGCAAGATGTCGAGGTAGTAGATGAGTTCCGTCAGCACGACCGCGTGGTGACGGTGATGGTGAAGTGATTCTCACAGGGCTTCGCCTAAGCACTACGAAAAATTGACCGAGGGTATAAACGGTGAAGGGGGGCACCGCACACGGCTAAGCAATTGTCTGTTGTGTGCTAGGCGCCTCCCTTCGACATATATATAGGTGGGAGGGAGGGAGGAGAAGCCAAGGGGGGCACCCAAGTAGGAGGAATCCTACTTGGGGTCTCTCCCAAGGTGGCGCCCCCTGCCGTGTATAGGAGCAGGGAAAAGGCAGGGGAGGGTGCCCCCCTTTCCTTTCTCCCATGAGAGGGAAAGGCGGGAGGGGCTAGCCCTCCCCCTTTTCCTTCCCTAGGGCTGTTTGGCTAGGGAAAGGGGAGCACCAGCCCCCTATGGGCTGGTTTGTCCCTCCCTTGGCCCATTAAGCCCATATATACATGTCGGGGGTGCCCGGAACCCCTTCCGATGACCCGATTTCTTTTCGGTACGTCCCGAAACACTTTCGGTGTTCAAATACCATCGTCTTATATATTAATCTTTACCTCTCGACCATTTTTAGACTCCTCGCATGTCCATGATCTCATCTGAAACCCCGAACAACATTCGGTCATCAAATCATATAACTCATATAACACTATATCGTCAAGGAACGTTTAACGTGCGGACCCTACGGGTTCGAGAACTATGTAGATATGACCGAGACACCTCTCTGGTCAATAACCAATAGCAGAAATTGAATGCCCATATTGGCTCCTACATATTCTACGAAGACCTTTATCGGTCGAACCATTATGACAAGATACATGGTTCCCTTAGTATGTTACTTGCTTGAGATTCGATCGTCGGTATCTACATACCCAGTTCATTCTCGTTACCGGCAAGTGTCTTTACTCGTTCCGTAATACATCATCTTGCAACTAAATTGTTAGTCACTTTGCTTGCAAGGCTTCTTATGATGTGTATTATCGAGAGGGCCCAGAGATACCTCTCCGATACTCGAAGTGACAAATCCTAATCTTGATCTATGCCAACTCAACAAACATCTTCGGAGATACCTATAGAGCATCTTTATAATCACCCAGTTACGTTGTGACGTTTGATAGCACACAAGGTATTCCTCCGGTATCCGGGAGTTGCATAATCTCATAGTCGAAGGAACATGTATTTGACATGAACAAAGCAATAGCAATAAACGGAATGCTCATTATGCTAAGCTAACGGATGAGTCTTGTCCATCACATCATTATCCTAATGATGTGATCCCATTATCAAATGACAACACATGTCCATGGTTAGGAAACCTTAACAATCTTTGATCAACGAGCTAGTCTAGTAGAGGCTCACTAGGGACAAGGTATTTGTTTATGTATTCACACATGTATTTAAGTTTCCGATCAATACAATTCTAGCATGAATAATAAACTTTTATCATGATTTAGGAAATATAATAATAACCATTCTATTATTGCCTCTAGGGCATATTCACACATGTATTTAAGTCATCCGGATCAGTGTCAAAGCTTGCATCGACGTAACCCTTTGCGACGAACTCTTTGTGACCTCCATAACCGAGAAATATTTCCTTGGCCCTCTTTAGGTACCTAAGGATAATTTTGACCGCTGTCTAGTGATCTACTCCTGGATCACTATTGTACCCCCTTGCCAAACTCATGGCAAGGTACACAATAGGTCTGGTATACATCATGGCATACTTTATAGAACCTATGGGTGAGGCATAGGGAATGACTTTCATTTTCTCTCTAGCTTCTGCCGTGGTCGAGTTTTGAGTCTTACTCAACTTCACACCTTGCAACATAGACAAGAACTCTTTCTTTGACTGGTCTATTTTGAACTTCTTCAAAATTTTGCCAAGGTATGTGCTTTGTGAAAGTCCTATTAAGCGTCTCGATCTATCCCTATAGATGTTGATGCCCAATATGTAAGTAGCTTCACTGAGGTCTTTCATTGAAAAACTCTTATTCAAGTATCCTTTTATGCATTCTAGAAATTATATATCATTTCCAATCAACAATATGCCATCTACATATAATATCAGAAATGCTACAGAGCTCCCACTCACTTTCTTGTAAATACAGGCTTCACCAAAAGTGTGTATAAAACCATATGTTTTGATCACCTCATCAAAGCATATATTCCAACTCTGAGATGCTTGCACCAGTTCATAGATGGATCGCTAGAGTTTGCACACTTTGTTAGCACCTTTAGGATCGACAAAACCTTCTGGTTGCATCATATACAACTCTTCTTTAAGGAATCCCTTAAGGAATGCAATTTTGACGTCCATTTGCCAGATTTCATAATCATAAAATGCGGCAATTGCTAACATGATTCGGACGGACTTAAGGATCGCTACGGGTGAGAAAGTCTCTAGTCAATCCGTGATCTTGTCGAAAACCTTTTGTGACAAGTCGAGCGTTGTAGATGGTGACATTACCATCAGCGTCTATCTTCTTCTTGAAGATCCATTTATTCTCAACGGCTTGCCAATCATCGGGCAAGTCTCCCAAAGTCCACACTTTGTTCTCATACATGGATCCTATCTTAGATTTCATGGCCTCAAGCCATCTGTCGGAATCTGGGCTCATCATTGCTTCTTCATAGTTCGTAGGTTCGTCATGGTCTAGTAACATGACTTCCAGAACAGGATTATCGTACCACTCTGGTGCGGAACGTGCTCTGTTCGGCCTACGAGGTCCAGTAGTAACTTGATCTGAAGTTTTGTGATCATCATCATTAGCTTCATCTCTAGTTAGTGTATGCATCACGGGAACATATTTCTCTGATGTGCTACTTTCTAAATTGAGAGAAGGTACAATTACCTCATCAAGTTCTACTTTATCCCATTCACTTCGTTCAAGAGAAACTCCTTCCCTAGAAAGGACCCATTCTTAGCAACAAAAATCTTGCCTTTGGATCTGTGGTAGAAGGTGTACCCAATAGTTTCCTTAGGGTATCCTATGAAGACGCACTTCTCAGCTTTGGGTTTGAGCTTATCAGGCCAAAGCCTATAAACGTCGCATCCCCAAACTTTTAAGAAACGACAGCTTAGGTTTCTTGCCAAACCACAGTTCATACGGTGTCATCTCAACAGATAGAAGTTGATGTTGGACAAGGAAGACAACATAATGAGTTATGTTTTCTTACATCCGCATAGAAGTTATATTGTTTTGAATCATCCCATATGTTGAGCTTGCCTTTCCCCCTCATGCTAGCCAAATTCTTTGCATCAAGTAGAGATACCACTTGTGCTTCCAAATATCCCTAGACCCAGTTTTGCCATGAGAGTCCACCATACCTACCTATGGATTGAGTAAGATCCTTCAAGTAAGTTGTCATCGGTGCAAGCAATAAAAATTGCTCTCTCTAAATATGTATGATCTATTAGTGTGAAGAAAATAAGCTTTATATGAACTTGTGATATGGAAGCAATAAAAACAATGGACTACATAATAAATGTCCTTATCACAAGTGGCAATACAAAGTGACGTTCTTTTGCATTAAGATTTTGTGCATCCAACCATAAAAGCGCATGACAATCTCTGCTTCCCTCTGCGAAGGGCCTATCTTTTACTTTTGTCTTCTACCCTTATACAAGAGTCATGGTGATAATCACCCTTCCCTTTTACACTTTTTTCTTTTGGCAAGCTCTATGTGTTGGAGAGATCTGGATATATATATATATATCCACTCGGATGTACGTTTTCATAAAGTATTATTGTTGACATTACCCTTGAGGTAAAAGGTTGGGAGGCAAAACTATAAGCCCCTATCTTTCTCTGTGTCCGATTGAAGCTTTGTACCCATAAGTATCGCGTGAGTGTTAGGAATTGTGAAAGATTATATGATAGTTGAGTATGTGGACTTGCTGAAAAGCTCTTATATTGACTCTTTCTGATGTTATGATAAATTTGCAATTGTTCCAATGACCGAGATCATAGTTTGTTAGTTTTCAATGAAGTTTCCGATTCATACTTTACCTTGTGAACAAATTGTTACTTAAGCATAAGAAATTATATGACAATATATGTTGATGTTCTAAAGATGATCATGATGCCCTCATGTACGTATTTTATTTTTATCAACACCTCTATCTCAAAACATGTGGACATATTTATCGATATCGGCTTTCGCTTGAGGACAAGCGAGGTCTAAGCTTGGGGGAGTTGATACGTCCATTTTGCATCATGCTTTTATATTGATATTTAATGCATTATGGGGTGTTATTACACATTATGTCACAATACTTATGCCTATTCTCTCTTATTTTACAAGGTTTACATGAAGAGGAAGAATGCCCGCATGTACATTTTCATAAAGCGAGGAATTCTGGACTCGAAAAGGAGCAAATATTAGAGTCATATTCTGCACAACTCCAAAAGTCCTGAAACTTCACGAATAATATTTTTGGAATATATAAAATATATTGGGCGAAGAAAGAACCAGAGGGGGGCCACCAGCTAGCCACAAGGGTGGAGGGCGCGCCCCACCCCCTTGGGCGTGCCCCCCAACCTTGTGGGCCCCCTGGCAGGCCTCCGGTGCCCATCTTTGGCTATATGGTGTCTTTTACTCTGGGAAAAAAATTGGAGAGAAGCTTTCGGGACGAAGTGCCACCGTCTCGAGGCGGAACTTGGGAAGAACCAATCTAGGGCTCCAGCGGAGCTGTTCTGCCGAGGAAACATCCCTCCCGGAGGGGGAAATCATCACCATCGTCATCACCATCGATCCTCTCATCGAGGGAGGGTCAATATCCATCAACATCTTCACCAACACCATCTCCTCTCGAACCCTAGTTCATCTCTTGCATTCGATCTTGGTCCCGAAACCTCAGATTGGTACCTGTGGGTTGCTACTAGTGTTGATTACTCCTTGTAGTTGACGCTAGTTGGTTTATTCAGTGGAAAATCATATGTTCAGATCCTTCATGATAATTAATACTCCTCTGGTTATGATTATGAATATGCTTTGTGAGTAGTTACATTGGTTCCTGAGGATATGGGAGAAGTCTTGTTATAAGTAATCATGTGAATTTGGTGTTCGTTCAATATTTTGATGAGATGTATGTTGTCGCTCCTCTAGTGGTGTTATGTGAACGTCGACTACATGACACTTCACCATCATTTGGGCCTAGGGGAAGGCATTGGGAAGTAATAAGTAGATGATGGGTTGCTAGAGTGACAGAAGCTTAAACCCTAGTTTATGTGTTGCTTCGTAAGGGGCTGATTTGGATCCATATGTTTCATGCTATGGTTAGGTTTACCTTAATTCTTCTTTCGTAGTTGCGGATGCTTGCGAGAGAGGTTAATCATAAGTGGGAGGCTTGTCCAAGAAAGGGCAACACCCAAGCACCGGTCCACCTACATATCAAATTATCAAAGTAACGAACATGAATCATATGAGCATGATGAAAACTGGCTTGACAGTAATTCTCATGTGTCCTCGGGAGCACTTTGCTTTATATAAGAGTTTGTACAGGCCAGTCATTTGCTACAAAAAGGACTGGGAGACCTTTCTACACCTTGTTTACTTTATTTTCTTGTTAGCCGTTACGATTTATCTTATCACAAAACTATCTGTTACCGATACTTTTAGTGCTTGCAGAGAATACCTTGCTGAAAACCACTTGTCATTTCCTTCTGCTCCTCATTGAGTTCGACACTCTTACTTATCAAAAGGACTACGATAGATCCCCTGTACTTGTGGGTCATCAAGACTCTTTTTGGCGCCGTTGCCGGGGAGTGAAGCGCCTTTGGTAAGTGGAATTTGGTAAGGAAACATTTATATAGTGTGTGATACGTCTCCAACGTATCTATAATTTCTGATTGTTCCATGCTATATTATATTCTGTTTTGGACATTATTGGGCTTTATTATACACTTTTATATTATTTTTGGACTAACCTATTAACCGGAGGCCCAGCCCAGAATTGCTGTTTTTTTCCTATTTCAGAGTTTCGCAGAAAAAGAATATCAAACGGAGTCCAAACGGAATGAAACCTTCGGGAACGTGGTTTTTGGAACGAACGTGATCCAGAGGACTTGGGCCCTACGTCAAGAAAGCAACTAGGAAGGCACGAGGTAGGGGGGCGCGCCTACCCCCCAGGTGCGCCCTCCACCCTCGTGGGGCCCACGTTGCTCCACCGACGTACTTCTTCCTCCTATATATACCTACGTACCCCCAAACTACCAGATACGGAGCCAAAACCCTAATTCCACCGCCGCAACCTTCTGTACCCATGAGATCCCATTTTGGGGCCTTTTCCGGAGCTCCGCTAGTGGGGGCATCGATCACGGAGGGCTTCTACATCAACACCATAGCCTCTCCGATGATGTGTGAGTAGTTTACTTCAGACCTTCGGGTCCATAGTTATTAGCTAGATGGCTTCTTCTCTCTTTTTGGATCTCAATACAATGTTCTCCCCCTCTCTTGTGGAGATCTATTCGATGTAATCTTCTTTTTGCGGTGTGTTTGTTGAGATCGATGAATTGTGGGTTTATGATCAAGTTTATCTATGAACAATATTTGAATCTTCTCTGAATTCTTTTATGTATGATTGGTTATCTTTGCAAGTCTCTTCGAATTATCAGTTTGGTTTGGCCTACTAGATTGATCTTTCTTGCAATGGGAGAAGTGCTTAGCTTTGGGTTCAATCTTGCGGTGTCCTTTCCCAGTGACAGTAGGGGTAGCAAGGCACGTATTGTATTGTTGCCATCGAGGATAACAAGATGGGGTTTATATCATATTGCATGAGTTTATCCCTCTACATCATGTCATCTTGCTTAAAGCGTTACTCTGTTCTTTTGAACTTAATACTTTAGATGCATGCTGGATAGCGGTCGATGTGTGGAGTAATAGTAGTAGATGCAGGCAGGAGTCGGTCTACTTGTCTCGGACGTGATGCCTATATACATGATCATACCTAGATATTCTCATAACTATGCTCAATTCTATCAATTGCTCAATAGTAATTTGTTTACCCACCATAATACTTATGCTCTCGAGAGAAGCCACTAGTGAAACCTATGGCCCCCGGGTCTATTTTCTATCATATTAATCTTCCATCAACAAGCTATTTCTTTTACCATTTCTTATTTTATTTACTTTGCATCTTTATCATAAAAATACCAAAAATATTATCTTATCATATCTATCAGATCTCACTTCCGTAAGTGATCGTGAAGGGATTGACAACCCCTTTATTGCGTTGGTTGCGAGGATTTTATTTGTTTGTGTATGTGCGAGGGACTCGTGTGTGGCCTCCTACTGGATTGATACCTTGGTTCTCAAAAACTGAGGGAAATACTTACGCTACTTTGCTACATCTCCCTTTCCTCTTCAAGGGAAAACCAACGTAGTGCTCAAGAGGTAGCTAGAAGGATTTCTGGCGCCGTTGCCGGGGAGTCTACACAAAAGTCAACATACCAAGTACCCATCACAAACCCTTATGTCCCGCATTACATTATTTGCCATTTGCCTCTCGTTTTCCTCTCCCCCACTTCACCCTTGCCGTTTTATTCACCCTCTCTTTTTCGTTCGCCTCCCTTCGTCCTTTTGCCCCTTGCCGTTTCTGCCGTTATCTCTGAAATTGGGGAAATTATTGTCAATATGGAAAATAATAATATCATGGAAAATTCTGATGCTCCTGCTGAAGAACCCCCTATCTTACATACAAAAAAATTCTGAATTGGTAGTGGTAATATTATTGGAAAAGGAGTTATCCAAGATTTCTTTACTTGTGCCGGTGCTTTGCCTTCTATGGGTAGTTATATTCTTCATAGAACTAGTAGTCTTGCGGATGCTATCACCATGTTTGTAGTTGAACTTTAAAGACAATTTATGCAGATGCATCCTTGCATACAACGGATTTTCCTAGAATTTTCTAATATTGAGCATTCTTCTGTTAAGCGTGCCGCTACTATCTTTTTGGCTCATGAGTTTAGATTTACAATAAAAGAGGCCAAAGAAATCTTTGCGCATTATAGGGTGGACGCTGGTCGTCCTCCCATAGAGGCTATTCTCTTTGATCAAGAAGAAATAATGCGTTTTCAATCTCTAGACTATGTTGCTTTCAATGAAAATCTTAGAAAAAGGGTTCCTACCAATGTTCTAGTTGATAGAATTTCTGAACTTAATAATGATTTGGCTATTCGAAATAATGATCTAGGATATTCTCTCGAGTATAGGCTCACAAAGTTCTGTTAAAAGAATGCTTATAATGATGAATTGGTTGTGCAATACGAAGGGCCGAAGGAGGAACCTATACCTCCCAAAATTGATCTTGGGGACTTTTGTCCCATTAAATTTAGCCCTTTTGATTACTTTTGCTTGCCTCAAAGAAAACTTTCTGCCGAACATAGAGAATATGAAATGAGTTTTAATGATCTATCATATTATTATGGCAATACCTAGATCTATCTTTGCTTTTATGCCTAGCTAGGGGCGTTAAACGATAGCGCTTGTTGGGAGGCAACCCAATTTTATTTTTATTCCTTGCCTTTTGCTCCTGTTTAGTAATAAATAATTTATCTAGCCTCTGTTTTGGTTGTGTTTTTTGTGTTTAATTAGTGTTTGTGCCAAGTAGAACCGTTGGGAAGACTTGGGGAAAGTTTTTTTATCTTGCTGTAAAAAACAGAAAGTTTAGCGCTCACGAGAACTGCTGCCATTTTTATTTGGGAAGTGCTATTTAGTTAATTATTTTTGCAGATGATTAATAGATAAATTCCTCACGTCCAGAAATTTATTTTAGAATTTTTGGGGTTCCAGAAGTTTGCGTTAGCTACAGATTACTACAGACCGTTCTGTTTTTCGTGTGTTGTTTGCTTATTTTGATGAATCTATGGCTAGTAAAATGGTTTAGAAACCATACAGAAGTTGGAATACTGTAGGTTTAACACCAATATAAATAAAGAATGAGTTCATTACAGTATCTTGAAGTGGTGTTTTGTTTTCTTTCGCTAACAGAGCTCACGAGATTTTCTACTTTAAGTTTTGTGTTGTGAAGTTTTCAAGTTTTGGGTAAAAGATTTGATGGATTATGGAACAAGGATGTTGGGGAACGTAGCAGAAATTCAAAAATTTTCCTACGTAACACCAAGATCTATCTATGGAGAGACCAGCAACGAGTAGAAAGAGGGAGTGCATCTACATACCCTTGTAGATCGCTAAGCGGAAGCGTTCAAGTGAACGGGGTTGATGGAGTCGTACTCGTCGTGATTCAAATCACCGATGACCAAGTGCCGAACGGACGGCACCTCCGCGTTCAACACACGTACAGCCCGGTGACGTCTCCCACGCCTTGATCCAGCAAGGAGAGAGGGAGAGGTTGAGGAAGACTCCATCCAGCAGCAGCACAACGGCGTGGTGGTGATGGAGGAGCGTGGCAATCCCGCAGGGCTTCGCCAAGCACCATGGGAGAAGAGATGTGTCACGGGAGGGAGAGGGAGGCAACCAAAGGCCTTAGGTATGATTGCTCCTCCTTTTCCCCACTATATATAGGGCCAAGGGAGAGGGGGAGGGCGCAGCCTTGCCCCCTCCTCCAAGGAAGGGGTGCGGCTAAGGATGGGGAGGAGTCCATCCTCCCCAAGGCACCTCGGAGGTGCCTTCCCCCTTTAGGACTCTTCCCTTTTTCCTTTATCCTGGCGCATGGGCCTCTAGGGGCTGGTGCCCTTGGCCCATGTAGGCCAAGGCGCACCCCCTACAGCCCATGTGGCCCCCCGGAGCAGGTGGCCCCACCCGGTGGGCCCCCGGGACCCTTCCGGTGGTCCCGGTACAATACCGATGACCCCGAAACTTGTCCCGATGGCCGAAACAGGACTTCCTATATATAAATCTTTACCTCCGGACCATTCCGGAACTCCTCGTGACGTCCGGGATCTCATCCGGGACTCCGAACAACATTCAGTAACCACATACAAGCTTCCTTTATAACCCTAGCGTCATCGAACCTTAAGTGTGTAGACCCTACGGGTTCGGGAGACATGCAGACATGACCGAGACGTTCTCCAGTCAATAACCAACAGCGGGATCTGGATACCCATGTTGGCTCCCACATGTTCCACGATGATCTCATCGGATGAACCACGATGTCAAGGACTTAATCAATCCCGTATTCAATTCCCTTTGTCTAGCGGTATTTTACTTGCCCGAGATTCGATCGTCGGTATCCAATACCTTGTTCAATCTCGTTACCGGCAAGTCACTTTACTCGTTCCGTAACACATCATCCCGTGATCAACTCCTTGGTCACATTGCGCATATGATGATGTCCTACCGAGTGGGCCCAGAGATACCTCTCCGTTTACACGGAGTGACAAATCCCAGTCTCGATCCGCATAAAACAATAGATACTTTCGGAGATACCTGTAGTGCATCTTTATAGTCACCCAGTTACGTTGTGACGTTTGATACACCCAAGGCACTCCTACGGTATCCAGGAGTTACACGATCTCATGGTCAAAGGAAGAGATACTTGACATTGGCAAAGCTCTAGCAAACGAACTACACGATCTTTGTGCTAAGCTTAGGATTGGGTCTTGTCCATCACATCATTCTCCTAATGATGTGATCCTGTTATCAACGACATCCAATGTCCATAGCCAGGAAACCATGACTATCTGTTGATCACAACGAGCTAGTCAACTAGAGGCTCACTAGGGACATATTGTGGTCTATGTATTCACACGTGTATTACGATTTCCGGATAATACAGTTATAGCATGAATAAAAGACAATTATCATGAACAAGGAAATATAATAATACTTTTATTATTGCCTCTAGGGCATATTTCCAACAGTCTCCCACTTGCACTAGAGTCAATAATCTAGTTCACATCGCCATGTGATTAACACTCACAGGTCACATCGCCATGTGACTAATACCCAAGAGTTTACTAGAGTCAGTAGTCTAGTTCACATCACTATGTGATTAACACTCAATGAGTTTTATGTTTGATCATGTTGCTTGTGAGAGAGGTTTTAGTCAACGGGTCTGAACCTTTCAGATCCATGTGTGCTTTACAAATCTCTATGTCATCTCCTAGATGCAGCTACCACGTTCTATTTGGATCTATTCCAAATAACTGTTCTACTTGGAGCTATTCTAAATTGTTGCTCCATTATACGTATCCGGTATCTCTACTCAGAGCAATCCGGATAGGTGTCAAGCTTGCATCGACGTAACCCTTTACGACGAACTCTTTTACCACCTCCATAATCGAGAAAATTCCTTAGTCCACTAGTTACTAAGGATAACTTTGACCGCTGTCCTGTGAGCCATTCTTGGATCACTCTTGTACCCCTTGACTGACTCATGGCAAGGCACACTTTAGGTGCGGTACACAGCATAGCATACTAAAGAGCCTACGTCTTAAGCATAGGGGACGACCTTCGTCCTTTCTCTCTATTCTGCCGTGGTCGAGCTTTAAGTCTTAACTTCGTACCTTACAACTCAGGCAAGAACTCCTTCTTTGACTGGTTCATCTTGAACACCTTCAAGATCATGTCAAGGTATGTGCTCATTTGAAAGTACCATTAAGCGTTTTGATCTATCCTTATAGATCTTGATGCTTAATGCTCAAATAGCTTAATCCAGGTTTTCTATTGAAAAACACCTTTCAAATAACCCTATATGCTTTCTAGAAATTCTACATCATTTCTGATCATCAATATGTCAACAACATATACTCATCAGAAATTCTATAGTGCTCCCACTCACTTCTTTGGAAATACAAGTTTCTCATAAACTTTGTACAAACCCAAAATCTTTGATCATCATCAAAGCATACATTCCAACTCCGAGATGCTCACTCCAGTCCTTAGAAGGATCGCTGGAGCTAGCATACCTTTTAGCATCCTTAGGATCGACAAAAACTTTCTGATTGTATTATATACAACCTTTCCTCACGAAAACTGGTAAGGAAACTCGTTTTGATATCCATTTGCCAGATTTCATAAATACAGCTAATGCTAACATGAATCCGACGGACTTTAAGCATCGCTACGGATGAGAAAATCTCATCGTAGTCAACTCCTTGAACTTGTGAAAAACTTTTCGCCACAAGTCGAGCTTCATGGACGGTGACATTACCATCCACGTCCGTCTTCTTCTTAAAGATCCATTTATCTTAATGGCTTGCCGATCATTGGGCAAGTCCACCAAAGTCCATGGATCCGTTCTCGGATTTTATGGCCTCGAGCCATTTATTGGAATTCGGGCCCACCATCGCTTCTCCATAGCTCGTAGGTTCATTGTTGTCTAGCAACATGACCTTCAAGACAGGATCACCTAACCACTCCGAAGTAGTACGTGTCCTTGTCGTCCTACGAGGTTTGGTAGTGACTCGATCCGAAGTTTCATGATCAATATCATAAGCTTCCACTTCAATTGGTGTAGGTGCCACAGGAACAACTTCCTGTGCCCTGCCATACACTAGTTGAAGAGACGGTTCAATAACCTCATCAAGTCTCCACCATCCTCCCACTCAACTCTTTCGAGAGAAACTTTTCCTCGAGAAAGGACCCGATTCTAGAAACAATCCATATTGCTTTCGGATCTGAATTAGGAGGTATACCCAACTGTTTTGGGTGTCCTATGAAGATGCATTTTATCCGCTTTGGGTTCGAGCTTAATCCTGAAACTTTTTCACATAAGCGTCGCAGCCCCAAACCTTTAAGAAACGACAACTTAGGTTTCTCTAAACCATAATTCATACGGTGTCATCTCAACGGAATTACGCGGTGCCCTATTTAAAGTGAATGTGGTTGTCTCTAATGCCTAACCCATGAACAATAGTGGTAATTCGATAAGAGACATCATGGTACGCACCATATCCAATAGGGTGCAACTATGATGTTCGGACATACCATCACACTATGGTGTTCCTGGCGGTATTAATTATGAAACAATTTCCACAATGTCTTAATTGTGTGCCAAAACTCATAACTCAGATTTTCATCTCTATGATCGTATCATAGACATTTTATCCTCTTGTCACAATGATCTTCTACTTCACTCTGAAATTACTTGAACCATTCAATAATTCAGACTTGTGTTTCATCAAGTAAATATTCTCAACATCTACTCGAATCATCTGTGAAGTAAGAACATAACGATATTCACTGCATGCCTCAGCACTCATTGGACTGCACACATCAAAATGTGTTACTTCCAACAAGTTGCTATCTTGTTCCATCTTACTGAAAATGAGGCTTTTCAGTCATCTTGCCCATGTGGTATGATTTGCATATCTCAAGTGATTCAAAAACAAGTGAGTCCGAACGATCCACTTGCATGGAGTTTCTTCATGCATATACACCAATAGACATGGTTCGCATGTCTCAAACTTTTCAAAAACGAGTGAGTCCAAAGATCCATCAACATGGAGCTTCTTCATGCGTTTTATACCATTATGACTTACCTGGCAGTGCCACAAGTAATTGGAACTATCATTACTATCTTATATCTTTTGGCATGAAAATGTGTATTACTACGACCGAGATTCAATAAACCATTCCTTTAGGTGCAAGACCATTGAAGGTATTATTCAAATAAATAGAGTAACCATTATTCTCTTTAAATGAATAACCGTATTGCGATAGACATAATCCAATCATGTCTATGCTCAACGCAAACACCAATCTCGGTGGTAGAGGGAGCGTGCGATGTTTGATCACATCAAACTTGGAAACACTTCCAACACATATCGTCAGCTCACCTTTAGCCAGTCTCCTTTTATTCCGTAGCTTTTATTTCGAGTTACTAATACTTAGCAACCGAACCGGTATCCAATACCCTGGTGCTACTAGGAGTACTAGTAAAGTACACATTAACATAATGTATATCCAATATACTTCTATCGACCTTGCCAGCCTTCTCATCTACCAAGTATCTAGGGTAATGCTGCTCCAGTGGTTGTTCCCCTTATTACAGAAGCACTTAGTCTCGGGTTTGGGTTCAACCTTGGGTTTCTTCAGTTGAGCAGCAGCTGAATTGCCGTTTCATGAAGTATCCCTTTGTTCCCTTGCCCTTCTTGAAACTAGTGGTTTCACCAACCATCAACAATTGATGCTCCTTCTTGATTTCTACTTTCGCGGTGTCAAACATCGCGAATACCTCAAGGATCATCATATCTATCCCTGATATGTTATAGTTCATCACGAAGCTCTAGCAGCTTTGTGGCAATGACTTTGGGGAAACATCACTATCTCATCTGGAAGATCAACTCCCACTTGATTCAAGTGATTGTTGTACTCAGACAATCTGAGCACAAGCTCAACAATTGAGCTTCTCTCCTTAGTTTGCAGGCTAAGAAAATCGTCGGAGGTCTCAAACCTCTTGACGTGGGCACGAGCCTGAAATCCTAATTTCAGCCCTCGAAACATCTCATATGTTCCGCGACGTTTCGAAAACGTCTTTGGTGCCTCTACTTAAACCATTTAACTGAACTATCACGTAGTTATCAAAACGTGTATGTTCGATGTTCGAAACATCCACAAACGACGTTTGGGGTTCAGCACACTGAGCAGTGCATTAAGGACATAAGCTTTCTACTGTCCGCATAATTGCTACTATCAACTTTCAACTATATTTTCTCTAGGAACATATCTAAACAGTAGAACTATAGCGTGAGCTACGACATAATTTGCAAAAGGTCTTTTGACTATGTTCAGGATAATTAAGTTCATCTTATGAACTCCCACTTAGATAGACATCCCTCTAGTCATCTAAGTGATTACATGATCCGAGTCAACTAGGCCATGTCCGATCATCACGTGAGACGGACTAGTTAACGTCGGTGAACATCTTCATGTTGATCGTATCTACTATACGACTCATGCTCGACCTTTCGGTCTCCGTGTTTCGAGGCCATGTCTGCACATGCTAGGCTCGTCAAGTTAACCCTAAGTGTTTTCGCTGTGTAAAACTGTCTTACACCCGTTGTATGTGAACGTAAGAATCCATCACACCCGATCATCACGTGGTGCTTAGAAGCGACGAACTGTAGCAACGGTGCACAGTTAGGGGAGAACACTTCTTGAAATTTTGTAAGGGATCATCTTATTTACTACCGTCGTTCTAAGCAAACAAGATGCATAAACATGATAAACATCACATGCAATCAAATAGTGACATGATATGGCCAATATCATTTTGCTCCTTTTGATCTTCATCTTCGGGGCTCCATGATCATCATCGTCACCGGCATGACACCATGATCTCCATCATCATGATCTCCATCATCGTGTCTTCATGAAGTTGTCACGCCAATGACTACTTCTACTTCAATGGCTAACGCGTTTAGCAATAAAGTAAAGTAAGTTACATGGCGTTCTTCAATGACACGCAGGTCATACAAAAAATAAAGACAACTCCTATGGCTCCTGCCGGTTGTCATACTCATCGACATGCAAGTCGTGAATCCTATTACAAGAACATGATCAATCTCATACATTACATATATCATTCATCACATCCTTTTGGCCATATCACATCACATAGCATACCCTGCAAAAACAAGTTAGACGTCCTCTAATTGTTGTTGCATGTTTTACGTGGCTGCTATGGGTTTCTAGCAAGAACGTTTCTTACCTACGCAAGACCACAACGTGATATGCCAATTGCTATTTACCCTTCATAAGGACCCTTTTCATCGAATCCGTTCCGACTAAAGTGGGAGAGACTGGCACCCGCTAGCCACCTTATGCACCAAGTGCATGTCAATCGGTGGAACCTGTCTCACGTAAGAGTACGTGTAAGGTCGGTCCGGGCCGCTTCATCCCACAATACCGTCGAAACAAGATTGGACTAGTAACGGTAAGCATATTGAACAACATCAACGCCCACACCTACTTTGTGTTCTACTCGTGCAAAGAATCTACGCAATAGACCTAGCTCATGATGCCACTGTTGGGGAACGTAGCAGAAATTCAAAAAAATTTCCTACGTATCACCAAGATCTATCTATGGAGAGACCAGCAACGAGTAGAAAGGAGAGTGCATCTACATACCCTTGTAGATCGCTAAGCGGAAGCGTTCAAGTGAACGGGGTTGATGGAGTCGTACTCGTCGTGATTCAGATCACCGATGATCAAGTGCCGAACGGACGGCACCTCCGCGTTCAACACACGTACAGCCCGGTGACGTCTCCCACGCCTTGATCCAGCAAGGAGAGAGGGAGAGGTTGAGGAAGACTCCATCCAACAGCAGCACAACGGCGTGGTGGTGGTGGAGGAGCGTGGCAATCCCGCAGGGCTTCGCCAAGCACCATGGGAGAAGAGGAGGAGGGAGAGGGGCAGGGCTGCACCAACGAGAGATCAAAATCATGTGTTATGGGCAGCCCCATGCCTCAATATATATAGGGGGAGGGGAGGGCTGCGCCCCCTTTAGGGTTTCCCACCCCCAAGGGGTGCGGCCAGCCCTAGATGGGAAAGGGGCGGCGGCCAAGGGAGGATTCCCTCCCCCCAAGGCACCTAGGAGGTGCCTTCCCCTCCTAGGACTCTTCCTTAGGGTTCCCCTTTGACCCTAGGCGCATGGGCCATGAGGGAAGTGGCGCCCCAGCCCACTTTGGGCTGGATCCCTTCCCACTTCAGCCCATGTGGCCCCCCGGGGCAGGTGGCCCCACCCGGTGGGCCCCCGGGACCCTTCCGGTGGTCCCGGTACAATACCGATGACCCCGAAACTTGTCCCGATGGCCGAAACAGGACTTCCTATATATAAATCTTTACCTCCGGACCATTCCGGAACTCCTCGTGACGTCCGGGATCTCATCCGGGACTCCGAACAACATTCGGTAACCACATACAAGCTTCCTTTATAACCCTAGCGTCATCGAACCTTAAGTGTGTAGACCCTACGGGTTCGGGAGACATGCAGACATGACCGAGACGTTCTCCAGTCAATAACCAACAGCGGGATCTGGACACCCATGTTGGCTCCCACATGTTCCACGATGATCTCATCGGATGAACCACGATGTCAAGGACTCAATCGATCCCGTATTCAATTCCCTTTGTCTATCGGTATGTTACTTGCCCGAGATTCGATCGTCGGTATCCAATACCTTGTTCAATCTCGTTACCGGCAAGTCACTTTACTCGTTCCGTAACACATCATCCCGTGATCAACTCCTTGGTCACATTGCGCATATGATGATGTCCTACCGAGTGGGCCCAGAGATACCTCTCCGTTTACACGGAGTGACAAATCCCAGTCTCGATCCGCATAAAACAATAGATACTTTCAGAGATACCTGTAGTGCACCTTTATAGTCACCCAGTTACGTTGTGACGTTTGATACACCCAAAGCACTCCTACGGTATCCAGGAGTTACACGATCTCATGGTCAAAGGAAGAGATACTTGACATTGGCAAAGCTCTAGCAAACGAACTACACGATCTTTGTGCTATGCTTAGGATTGGGTCTTGTCCATCACATCATTCTCCTAATGATGTGATCCCGTTATCAACGACATCTAATGTCCATAGCCAGGAAACCATGACTATCTGTTGATCACAACGAGCTAGTCAACTAGAGGCTCACTAGGGACATATTGTGGTCTATGTATTCACACGTGTATTACGATTTCCGGATAATACAGTTATAGCATGAATAAAAGACAATTATCATGAACAAGGAAATATAATAATACTTTTATTATTGCCTCTAGGGCATATTTCCAACAAAGGAGTGGCAAGAGACTAAGCTTGGGGATGCCCATGGCACCCCAAGATAATCTAAGGACACCTAAAAGCCAAATCTTGGGGATGCCCCGGAAGGCATCCCCTCTTTCGTCTACTTCCATCGGTAACTTTACTTGGAGCTATATTTTCATTCACCACATGATATGTGTTTTGCTTGGAGTGTCTTGTATTATTTGAGTCTTTATTTCTTAGTTTGCCACAATCATCTTTTCTGTACACACCTTTTGAGAGAAAATCACATGATTTGAAAATTATTAGAATACTCTATATGCTTCACTTATATCTTTTGAGTTATACAGTCTTTGCTCTAGTACTTCACTTATATCTTTTAGAGCACGGTGGTGGATTTGTTTTATAGAAACTATTATTCTGTCATACTTCACTTATATTATTTTGAGTCTTAAACATCATGGTAATTTACTTAAACTGGGAAATTAATCCTAATATGCTAGGCATTCAAGATTAGTAAAAAAATCTTATGAGTGTGCTGAATACTAAGAGAAGTTTTCTACGTGATAATTGTTTTGAGATATGGAGATGGTGATATTAGAGTCATGCTAGTTGAGTAGTTGTGAATTTGAGAAATACTTGTGTTGAAGTTTGTGATTCCCGTAGCATGCACGTATGGTGAACCGTTATGTGATGAAGTCGGAGCATGATTTATTTATTGATTGTCTTCCTTATGAGTGGCGGTCGGGGACGAGCGATGGTCTTTTCCTACCAATCTATCCCCCTAGGAGCATGCGCGTAATACTTTGTTTCGATAACTAATAGATTTTTGCAATAAGTATGTGAGTTCTTTATGACTAATGTTGAGTCCATGGATTATACGCACTCTCACCCTTCCACCATTGCTAGCCTCTCTAATACCGCGCACCTTTCGCAAGTATCATACACCCACCATATACCTTCCTCAAAACAGCCACCATACCTACCTATCATGTCATTTCCATAGCCATTCAGAGATATATTGCCATGCAACTTTCCACCGTTCCATTTACTATGACACGCTCCATCATTGTCATATTGCTTTGCATGATCATGTAGTTGACATTGTATTTGTGGCAAAGCCACCATTCATAATTCTTTCATACATGTCACTCATGCATCACCGCCGGAGGCATTCACATAGAATCATATTTTGTTCTAAGTATTGAGTTGTAATTGTTGAGTTGTAAGTAAATAAGAGTGTGATGATCATCATTTTTTAGAGCATTGTCCCAAGTGAGGAAAGGATGATGGGGACTATGATTCCCCCACAAGTCGGGATGAGACTCCAGGCTAAAAAAAGAGGCCATAAAAAAAGAAAAGGCCCAAATAAAAAAATGAGAGAAAAAGAGAGAAGGGACAATGCTACTATCTTTTTACCACACTTGTGCTTCAAAGTAGCACCATGATCTTCATGATAGAGAGTCTCCTATGATATCACTTTCATATACTAGTGGGAATCTTTCATTATAGAACTTGGCTTGTATATTCCAATGATGGGCTTCCTCAAAATGCCCTAGGTCTTCGTGAGCAAGCGAGTTGGATGCACACCCACTTAGTCCCTTTTGTTGAGCTTTCATATACTTATAGCTCTAGTGCATCCGTTGCATGGCAATCCCTACTCACTTACATTGATATCTATTAATGGGCATCTCCATAGCCCGTTAATACGCCTAGTTGATGTGAGACCATCTTCTCCCTTTTTGTCTTCTCCACAACCACCATTCTATTCCACATATAGTGCTATGTCCATGGCTCACGCTCATGTATTGCGTGAAGATTGAAAAAGTTTGAGAACACCAAAAGTACAAAACAATTGCTTGGCTTGTCATCGGGGTTGTGCATGATTTAAATACTTTGTGTGGTGAAGATAGAGCATAGCCAGACTATATGATTTTGTACGAATAACTTTCTTTGGCCATGTTATTTTGAGAAGACATAATTGCTTAGTTAGTATGCTTGAAGTATTATTATTTTTGTGTCAATATTAATCTTTTGTCTTGAATCTTTAGGATCTGAATAGTCATACCACAATTAAGAGAATTACATTGAAATTATGCCAAGTAGAATTCCATATCAAAAATTCTATTTTTATCATTTACCTACTCGAGGACGAGCAGGAATTAAGCTTGGAGATGCGTGATACGTCTCCAACGTATCTATAATTTTTTATTATTCCGTGCTATATTATATTTTGCTTTGGACATTATTGGGCTTTATTATACACTTTTATATTATTTTTGGGACTAACCTATTAACCGGAGGCCCAGCCCAGAATTGCTGTTTTTTTGCCTATTTCAGAGTTTCGCAGAAAAAGAATATCAAACGGAGTCCAAACAAAATGAAACCTTCGGGAACGTGATTTTTGGAACGAATGTGATCCAGAGGACTTGGACCCTACGCCAAGAAAGCAACCAGGAAGGCACGAGGTAGGGGGCGCGCCTACCCCCCAGGCGCGCCCTCCACCCTCGTGGGGCCCATGTTGCTCCACTGACGTACTTCTTCCTCCTATATATACCTACGTACCCCTAAACTACCAGAGATGGAGCCAAAACCCTAATTCCACCGCCGCAACCTTCTGTACCCGTGCGATCCCATCTTGGGGCCTTCTCCGGAGCTCTGCCGGAGGGGGCATCGATTCGATCACGGAGGGCTTCTACATCAACACCATAGCCTCTCCGATGATGTGTGAGTAGTTTACTTCAGACCTTCGGGTCCATAGTTATTAGCTAGATGGCTTGTTCTCTCTTTTTGGATCTCAATACAATGCTCCCCCCCTCTCTTGTGGACATCTATTCGATGTAATCTTCTTTTTGCGGTGTGTTTGTTGAGACCGATGAATTGTGGGTTTATGGTCAAGTTTATCTATGAATGATATTTGAATCTTCTCTGAATTCTTTTATGTATGATTGGTTATCTTTGCAAGTCTCTTTGAATTATCAGTTTGGTTTGGCCTACTAGATTGATCTTTCTTCCAACGGGAGAAGTGCTTAGCTTTGGGTTCAATCTTGCGGTGTCCTTTCCCAGTGACAGTAGGGGCAGCAAGGCACATATTGTATTGTTGCCATCGAGGATAACAAGATGGGGTTTATATCATATTGCATGAGTTTATCCCTCTACATCATGTCATCTTGCTTAAAGCGTTACCCTGTTCTTTTGAACTTAATAGTCTAGATGCATGCTGGATAGCGGGCGATGTGTGGAGTAATAGTAGTAGATGCAGGCAGGATTCGGTCTACTTGTCTCGGACGTGATGCCTATATACATGATCATACCTAGATATTCTCATAACTATGCTCAATTCTGTCAATTGCTCAACAGTAATTTGTTTACCCACCGTAATACTTATGCTCTCGAGAGAAGCCACTAGTGAAACCTATGCCCCCCGGGTCTATTTTCTATCATATTAATCTTCCATCAACAAGCTATTTCTTTTACCGTTTTTATTTTATTTACTTTGCATCTTTATAATAAAAATACCAAAAATATTATCTTATCATATCTATCAGATCTCACTTTCGTAAGTGACCGTGAAGGGATTGACAACCCCTTTATTGCGTTGGTTGCGAGGATTTTATTTGTTTGTGTTGGTGCGAGGGACTCGTGCGTGGCATCCTACTGGATTGATACATTGGTTCTCAAAAACTAAGGGAAATACTTACGCTACTTTGCTGCATCACCCTTTCCGCTTCAAGAGAAAACCAACACAGTGCTCAAGAGGTAAAAGTGTGATGAAATTTGATGTCACTTGTTACTATGGAAAATAATCCTTTGAGGGGTTTGTTCAGGGTATCTTCACCTTGACCGGAACCACAATTAGTTGCTCCTCAACCTAATGAACTTACTAAAAATGTTTATTATGAAATTCCTTCGGGTAAGATAGAGAAATTGTTAGCTAATCCTCATACAGGAGATGGAACATTACATCCCGATATGCACCTAATCTATGTGGAGGAAGTTTGTGGATTATTTAAGCTTGCAGGTATGCCCAAGGATGTTTTCAATAAGAAGGTCTTCCCTTTATCTTTGAAGGAAAAGGCATTGACATGGTATAGGCTATTGGATGATATTGGATCATGGAACTACAATCGACTGAAATTGGAATTTCATCAGAAGTTTTATCCTATGCATCTGGTTCATCGTGATTGGAATTATATATATAATTTTTGGCCTCCTGAAGGAGAAAGTATCGCTCAAGCTTGGGGGAGGCTTAAGTCAATGTTATATTCATGCCCCAATCATGAGCTCTCAAGAGAAATTATCATTAAAAAATTTTATGCTCGGCTTTCTCATAATGATCGATCCATGCTCGATACTTCTTGTACTGGTTCCTATATGAAGAAGGATATTTAATTCAAAAGGAATTTATTGGAAATAATTAAATGCAACACTGAAGATTGGGATCTCGACGAAGGTAAAGAGTCAGGTATAAACCTTAAATTTGATTGTGTTAAATATTTTACGGATACTGATGCTTTTCGTGATTTTAGCACAAAGTATGGACTTAACTCTGAGATAGTAGCTTCCTTTTGTGAATCTTTTGCTACTCATGTTGATCTTCCTAAGGAGAAGTGGTTTAAATATCATCCTCCCATTGAAGTTAAAGTAGTTGAACCTATTGAAGTTGAAGAAGAAACTATTACTTATAATGTTGATCTTATTGTTCCTACTGCTTATATTGAGAAACCACCTTTCCCTATTAGAATAAAGGATCATGCTAAAGCTTCAACTGTGGTTCGTAAAAGCAATACTAAAACACATACACCCTCTGAACAAATTAAAGCCGAACCTAGTATTGCTATGGTTAAAGATCTCTTAGTAGATAATATTTATGGACATGTTATTTATTTCTATGATGAAGCTACTAGAATTGCCAAACCCGATATTAAAGGTAAACATAGACCTGTTGTTGGCATGCCTGTTGTTTCTGTTAAAATAGGAGATCATTGTTATCATGGCTTATGTGATGTGGGTGCTAGTGTGAGTGCAATTCCTTACACATTATATAAAGAAATTATGAATGATATTGCTCCTGCTGAAATAAAAGATATTGATGTAACTATTAAGCTTGCTAATAGAGATATTATATCACCAATTGGGATTGTTAGAGATGTTGAAGTCTTGTGTGGGAAAATTAAATATTCTACTGATTTTCTTGTTCTTGGTTCCCCACAAGATAATTTTTGTCCCATTATATTAGGTAGACCCTTCTTGAATACTGTTAATGCTAAGATAGACTCCGAGAAAGATATTGTTACTGTTGGTTTAGGGGATATGTCTCATGACTTTAATTTCTCTAAATTTCGTAGACAACCCCATGATAAAGAATTACCTAGTAAAGATGAAATTATTGGTCTTTCTTCTATTGCCGTGCCTCCTAATGATCCTTTAGAACAATATTTGCTCGACCATGAAAATGATATTTTTATGAATCAAAGAAGAGAAATAGATGAAGTATTCTTTAATCAGGGACCTATTTTGAAACACAATTTGCCTGTTGAAATCCTTGGAGATCCTCCTCCACCTAAGGGTGATCCCATGTTTGAGCTTAAATCATTACCTGATACTCTAAAATATGCTTATATTGATGAAAATAAGATATATCATGTTATTATTAGTGCTAACCTTTTAGAGCATGAAGAAAAGAAATTATTGAAAACTCTGAAGAAGCATCGTGCCGCTATTGGATATACTCTTGATGATCTTAAGGGCATTAGTCCCACTCTATGTCAGCACAAAATTAAATTGGAGAAAGATTCTAAACTAGTTGTTGATCATCAGCGATAGTTAAATCCTAAGATGAAAGAGGTGGTAAGAAATAAAATACTAAAGCTTCTGGAGGCAGGTATAATTTATTATATTGCTGATAGTCAATGGGTAAGTCTTGTTCATTGTGTCCCCAAGAAGGGAGGTATTACTGTTGTTCCTAATGATAAGAATGAATTGATTCCTCAAAGAATTGTTACATGTTATAGAATGGTAACTGATTTCCGCATATTGAATAAAGCTGCTAGAAAAGATCATTACCCTCTACCTTTTATTGATCAAATGCTAGAAAGACTATCCAAACATACTCTTTTTTGCTTTCTAGATGGTAATTGTGGTTTCTCTCAAATACCTATGTTGAAAGAGGATCAATAGAAAACCACTTTTACTTGCCCTTTCGGTACCTTTCCTTATAGACGTATGCCTTTTGGCTTATGCAATGCACCTGCTACCTTTCAAAGATGTATGACTGCTATATTCTCTGACTTTTGTGAAAAGATTATTGAGGTTTTCATGGATGATTTTTCCGTTTACGGAACTTCTTTTGATGATTGCTTGAGCAACCTTGACCGAGTTTTGCAGAGATGTGAAGAAACTAATCTTGTCCTGAATTGGGAAAAGTGCCACTTTATGGTTAATGAAGGTATTGTCTTGGGGCATAAAGTTTCTGAAAGCGGTATTGAAGTTGATAAAGCTAAAGTAGATGCTATTGAAAAGATGCCATGTCCTAAAGATATCAAAGGTATAAGAAGTTTCCTTGGTCATGCTGGTTTCTATAGGAGGTTTATTAAAGACTTCTCTGAAATTTCTAGGCCTCTCACTAATCTCCTGCAAAAAGACGTTCCTTCTGTTTTTGATGATGATTGTGTAGAAGCATTTGAAACACTTAAGAAAGCCTTGATTTCTGCACCTATTGTTCAGCCACCTGATTGGAATTTACCCTTTGAAATTATGCGTGATGCTAGTGATTATGTTGTTGGTGCTATTCTAGGTCAAAGAGTTGATAAGAAATTAAATGTTATTCAGTATGCTAGTAAAACTTTAGACAGTGCCCAGAGAAATTATGCTACCACTGAAAAAGAATTTTTAGCAGCTGTATTTGCTTGTGATAAGTTTAGACCTTATATTGTTGATTCCAAAGTAACTGTTCACATTGATCATGCTGCTATTAAATATCTTATGGAAAAGAAAGATGATAAACCATGACTTATTAGATGGGTTCTCTTGCTACAAGAATTTGATTTGCATATTGTCAATGGAAAGGGAGCTGAGAACTCTGTTGCAGACAACTTGTCTAGGTTAGAGAATGTTCTTGATGACCCACTACCTATTGATGATAGCTTTCCCGATGAGCAATTAAATGTCATAAATGCCTCTCATGATACTCCATGGTATGTTGATTATGCTAATTATATTGTTGATAAATTTATACCACCTAGTTTCACATACCAGCAAAAGAAAAAGTTTTTCTATGATTTAAGAAATTACTTCTGGGATGATCCACACCTTTATAAAGGAGTAGATGGTGTTATTAGACGTCGTGTATTGATACATATCTGTCGTATCTAGTTTTCCAAACACTTTTGCCCTTGTTTTGGACTCTAACTTGCATGATTTGAATGGAACTAACCCGGACTGACGCTGTTTTCAGCAGAATTGCCATGGTGTTATTTATGTGCAGAAACAAAAGTTCTCGGAATGACCTGAAATTGCACGGAGATTATTTTTTGAAATAATAAAAAATGCTGGCAAAAGATCAAGACCAAGGGGCCCACACCCTAGCCACGAGGGTGGGGGGGCTGCCCCCCTGGGCGCGCCCCCTGCCTCGTGGGTCCCCTGGAGCTCCTCCGACCTCAACTCTAACTCTATATATTCGTGTTCGGAGAGAAAAAATCAGAGAGAAAGATTCATCACGTTTTACGATACGGAGCTGCCGCCAAGCCCTGAACTCTCTCGGGAGGGCTGATCTGGAGTCCGTTCTGGGCTCCCGAGAGGGGAATCCGTCACCATCGTCATCATCAACCATCCTCCATCACCAATTTCATGATGCTCACCGCCGTGCGTGAGTAATTCCATCGTAGGTTTGCTGGACGGTGATGGGTTGGATGAGATTTATCATGTAATCGAGTTAGTTTTGTTAGGGTTTGATCCCTAGTATCCACTATGTTCTGAGATTGATGTTGCTATGACTTTGCTATGCTTAATGCTTGTCACTAGGGCCCGAGTGCCATGATTTCAGATCTGAACCTATTATGTTTTCATCAATATATGAGAGTTCTTGATCCTATCTTGCAAGTCTATAATCACCTACTATGTGTTATGATCCGGCAACCCCGAAGTGACAATAATCGGGACCACTTCCGGTGATGACCGTAGTTTGAGGAGTTCATGTATTCACTATGTGTTAATGCTTTGGTCCGATACTCTATTAAAAGGAGGCCTTAATATCCCTTAGTTTCCGCTAGGACCCCGCTGCCACGGGAGGGTAGGACAAAAGATGTCATGCAAGTTATTTTCCATAAGCACGTATGACTATATCCGGAATACATGCCTACATTACATTGATGAATTGGAGCTAGTTCAGTGTCACCCTAGGTTATGACTATTACATGATGAACCACATCCGGCATAATTCTCTATCACCGATCCATTGCCTACGAGCTTTTTATATATTGTTCTTCGCTTATTTACTTTTTCATTGCTATTGTTACAATCACTACAAAATACCAAAAACATTACTTTTGCTATCATTACCTTTTGCTACCATTACCACTACTATCATATTACTTTGCTACTAAATACCTTGCTGCAGATATTAAGTTTCTAGGTGTGGTTGAATTGACAACTCAGCTGCTAATACTTGAGAATATTCTTTGGCTCCCCTTGTGTCGAATCAATAAATTTGGGTTGAGTACTCTACCCTCAAAAACTGTTGCGACCCCCTATACTTGTGGGTTATCAAGACTATTTTCTGGCACCGTTGCCGGGGAGCATAGCTCTATTCTTTGAGTCACTTGGGATTTATATCTGCTTATCAGTATGAAGAACTTGAGAGATCCAAAAACCAAGATTTATCCCTCAACTACGAGGGGAGGTAAGGAACTGCCATCTAGCTCTGCACTTGATTCACCTTCTGTTTTGAGTAAGCTTGCGACACCTAAACCTGCTTCTGCTATTGATTCTGATATGTCGCATATTATCGATGATGCCACTTCTGCTATGCATGATACTTATGATGAAACTACTTCTATGCTTGATACAACTGTGCCACTTGGTGAATTTCTTGATGAACAACTCGCTAGGGCTAGAGAGAATGAAATTATTGAAACGAAGGCTCTCCTAATAAATACGAATTACCTATTGTGCCTGAGGGCTATGTTATGGATAAAGAAACTAAAAGAGACTTTCTTGCTTGCAATGATAGAAGTGATCTTAAGAAATTATTAGCTAAGCTTAAACAAAAAAACTCTGAATGCTAGAATGAAATATGATCCTGCTTATGCTACTTCACCTATCTTTGTTACTGATAAGGATTATGAATTCTCTCTTGATCCTGATATAATTACTTTGGTTGAATCTGATCCTTTTTATGGCTATGAATCTGAAACTGTTGTGGCACATCTTACCAAATTAAATGATATAGCCACCCTGTTCACTAATGATGAGAGAACTCGCTACTTTTATATCCTTAAAATATTTCTGTTCTCATTAAAGGGTGATGCTAACATATGGTTTAATTCTCTTGATCTTGGTTGTGTGCGTAGTCCCTAGGATATGATTTATTACTTCTCTGCTAAATATTTCCCTGTTCATAAGAAACAAGCTGCCTTAGGGATATATATAATTTTGTGCAAATTGAAGAAGAGAGTCTCCCACAAGCTTGGGGGAGGCTTCTCCAATTACTTAATGCTTTGCATGATCACCCTCTTAAGAAAAATGAAATACTTGATATCTTTTATAACGGACTAACCGATGCTTCTAGAGATTACCTGGATAGTTGTGTTGGTTCTGTTTTCAGGGAAAGAACATCGGATGAAGCTGAAATTCTATTGAATAATATGTTGACAAATGAAAATAATTGGAAACCCCATATGCCTATTCCTAAACCAACTCCGAAGAATAGGGGCATTCTATTTCTTAGTCCTGAAGATATGCAAGAGGCAAAAAAATCCATGAAAGAAAATGGTATTGAAGCTGAAGATGTTAAGAATTTACCTCCTATTGAAGAAATACATGGTCTTAATTTACTGCCTGTTGAAGAAATATATGGTTTTAATCCATCACCTATTGAAGAAACACATGGTCTTGATAACCCGACACAGGTAGTAAAGGTAAATTCTCTTTATAGATATGATAAAGCTAAAATCGCATTCACCAAGTTTGCTAGCCCATGCTTAGATGAGTTTGATAAATTTATGGTTAAGCAAGAAGACTTCAATGCTTATTTTGGTAGAGAATTAAAATGAAGTGCTGATATGCTTGAACACTTGGGTGATTATATGGCTAATGTCAAAGGTGAACTTAAACTTATTAGTAAACATGCTTCTATGGTTACCACTCAAGTAGAACAAGTACTTAAGGCTCAAAATGATATGCTCAGTGAATTGAATAGTAAGAATAAGGACTATGATGTTAGAGTGGCTACTAGAACTGGTAAAATGACTCAGGAAGCTTTGTATCCTGAAGGCCACCCTAAGAGAATTGAGCAAGATTCTCAGAGAAATAATATAGATGCACCTAGTCCTTCTAAAAGGAAGAAAAAGAAAAATGATAGGACTTTGCATGCTTCTAGTGAACCTATCGCTGAACCACCTGAGAATCCAAACGATATTTCTATTTCTGATGCTGAAACACAATCTGGTAATGAACATGAACCTAGTGATAATGTTAATAATAATGTTCATGTTGATGTTCAACCTAGCAATGATAATGATATAGAAATTGAACCTGCTGTTGATCTTGATAACCCACAATCAAAGAATCAACGTTATGATAAGATATACTTTGTTGCTAGGAAACATGGTAAAGAAAGAGAACCATGGGTTCAAAAACCCATGCCTTTTCCTCCTAAACCATCCAAGAAAAAGGATGATGAGGATTTTGAGCGCTTTACTGAAATGATTAGACCGATCTTTTTGCATATGCGTTTGACTGATATGCTCAAAATGAATCCTTATGCTAAGTATATGAAAGAAATTGTTACAAATAAAAGAAAGATACTGGAAGCTAAAATTTCCACCGTGCTTGCTAATTATACTTTTAAGGGTGGAATACCTAAGAAGATAGGAGATCCAGGAGTACCCACTATACCATGCTCCATTAAAAGAAATTATGTTAAAACTGCTTTATGTGATCTTGGAGCCGGTGTTAGTGTTATGCCTCTCTCTTTATATCGTAGACTTGATTTGAATAAGTTGACACCTACTGAAATATCTTTGCAAATGGCTAATAAATCAACTGCTATACCTGTCGGTATTTGTGAGGATGTGCCTGTTGTGGTTGCAAACGTTACTATTTTAACGGACTTTGTTATTCTTGATATTCCCGAGGATGGTAGTATGTCTATTATTCTTGGAAGACCCTTTTTGAATACTGTAGGAGCTATTATTGATTGCACCAAAGGCAATGTCACTTTTCATGTTAATGGTAATGAGCATATGGTACACTTTCTGAGGAAACAACCTCAAGTCCACAGTATCAATTCTGTTTGGAAAATTCCATCGATTATTTTTGGAGGTTTTGAATTTCCTCTTCCTACTGTCAAGAAGAAATATGATATTCTTATTATTAGGGATGTGCATATCCCCGTTGAGGTAACCTAGTGTTATTCGAAAATTCTCTGGTTCCATGTTATTCGGAATGAGTTTGTTAACAAGACTTGATCAACCTTGTTAATGGATTCCTTTTGATGATCATGAGATGGATGAAGTTAGAAAACACAACTCTCTGTACCCTCTTTCTACTTTCTGTTATTTATATTAAATAAAGCAAAAATAGTATTTTCTGTTTGTTATCTGAATTATATGTGCAATATAAAAATACCCCGAAAATAAAAGTTCTCCAAATGCCCTGAAAGTTAATATGACTTTTTTGGAATATTTGAGAATATTTGGCACTAAGAACACAGCAGGGGGCATCCACCTGGCCACGAGGGTGGAGGGCGCACCCTACCCCGCCGGGCGCGCCCCCTGCCTCATGGGCCCACGATGGCCCTCCTCCACTTATTACTGCACCCACACACTCCTTCTTCCTCCCACAAACACCATTATCCAGCTCAAGCACGAGTTCTAGCCCCTTTTGCTGCGATTTTCGATCTCCTTGCTCAAGGCACCTCTCACAAAACTGCTTTGTGGGATTGTTCCTTGGTATGTGACTCCTCCATTGGTCCAATTAGTTTTTGTTCTAGTGCTTTATTCATTGCATATTTTTGCTTCTTAGGTGACCCTGTTCTTGAGCTTACATGTCAAATTTATATGGTGCCAAGTAGTTCTAATGCATGATATAGGCTCTAGGCACTTGTAGGAGTAGTTGCTATCAATTTTGTTGAGTTTGGTTTACTTTTATTTGAAGTTACTAAAAATTTCAGAAATTTTTCAGAAGAAGAAATATGTTTAGGAAAATGTACGAATGTGGTTCTTCAAGGAAGCAAGGACCCAGGCTTGCAATGCGTGATGCTGATGATGAGCCACCAAGGGACGCTCCAGTGTGGCCTTGTGAATGGCCTTCAGAGGACTTCATGGATCGAGCAGGAATTAAGGAAGAATTTAACGCATATTTGTGTTATGCTGATCTTGTGAGCTTCGAGGCAGAAAAGTGTCGCCAGTACCACTATCTCACTAGTTCCTTTGTGAGGAGATTTGAATTTTCATCTTCACGCAATTCTCAAACTGTCCTTTTTGATCTTTATGAAAATTCTTATACTATGGACTTAGAGAATTTTACCACTGCCTACAAACTTCCACAATGGGGTAGTGCTAGTGAACCTCGCAAATATGAACTTAGAGATTTTCTTGCTAGCATAACTGTGGGGGAATCTAGAGATATAGCACAAGCTACCATAGGGAGCATTCACTTTCCTGCTATACATTATTTTGCTCTCTTCATAGGTAGATGCATTAATGGTAAAGATGAAGCATGTCACATGTGTGTCCCTGACCTCAGTATTCTTAGAAGTGTTGTGTTAGGAGATAAATCTTATAATTTGGGAGCCATTGTTGCACGTAGGTTGCATCTTAATAGATTTAATGGAGATTTCTTTGGTGGAATTTATGCAACCCACATAGCTAATTTTCTTGGTATAACCATACATGAGGATGATATTGAGTTGCCTCCTGCTTATTTGCATTATGAGGCTATGGTTCGTCATCAGTTTGTTGAGAGGAACGATCAGTTCCTCCAGTACCGACTAATCTTTGACAGACGACGCACCTATCACGTCGCTCTCCCTACTTCTACTTTCTTTGACTTTCAGGAAAAAGGGAGACATTTAATAACCAGAGAGGAGGCAGAAGAGTATAAGAGGAGGGCTGAAATAGCTCGCCTCCAAGCTGCAGCCTACGATGTAATGACTGCTGCATCTCAGTACGACCCCAACTACAATTTTGGATATCCGCCAGGCCATCCGTGGCATCAGACCAACTTAGGCCAAAAGCCTAAGCTTGGGGGAGTACGTATTTCCCACCGACATTACATTCATGTTCACACACTCATTGCTATTTGTCGGTGCTCATACTTTTTCATTGTATCATCCATGCTAGTTTATTTCCTTTTTATGCTTTCTTCTTGTGTGTTTAATAAACCTTAAGAAAAACCAAAAAAATTAGTTGTAACTTTTAGCTAGTTTTAGTTTCCATGCTTGTAGTAGTAATTAAAAAAACGAAAACCCAAAAAGATTTCCTGTTCTTCTTTTTGCTTGTTGGGAGCTTTCCCGTGTAAATAGTTTTATTTCTCTTATTTTCTTTGGGGGTCGCTAGGAGAAGACCATAATTAAATGGTTAAAGTGGCTCTTATATGCATTATTGTTGATATGACAAAAGAGTCCATATTGCCTTGTCTTCTCCTGTTTATTGAATGCTTGCAGATTCTAGCTTAGTCCAATGCACGCGCACTATTATTATTATTCACATCATTCGGTCGTGAAAGTGAAAGGAATTTATGACGATATATGATGGACTTATTGAGATGAGAAAAGCTGGTATGAACTCGACTTCTCTTGTTTTTGTAAATATGATTAGTTCATCGTTCCCGATTCAGCCTATTATGAATAAACATGTTGCGATGACAATTGGAGATCATAGTTTCTTATGCCATGCTTAATTAGCTAGGAGCTTATAATGGTTTACCTTGCGTGCCAACATGCTATTAAAATGGTTGTGATGTGGTATGATAGGGTGGTATCCTCTTTTGGATGATTTAAGTGACTTGACTTGGCACATGTTCACTCATGTAGTTGAAACAAAATCAACATAGCCTTCATGATATTTATGTTCATGGTGGATTATATCCTACTCATGCTTGCACTCAATGTTCATTAACTTTAATGCATGTTCATGGCTGTTGTCGCTCTCTAGTTGGCCGCTTCCCAGTCTTTTGCTACCCTTTACTTGTACTAAGCGGGAATGCTGCTTGTGCATCCAATTCCATAAACCCCAAAGTTATTCCATATGAGTCCACTATACCTTCCTATATGCGGTATCTACTTGCCGTTCCAAGTAAATTTGTATGTGCCAAACTCTAAACCTTCAAATAAACATTCTGTTTTGTATGCTCGAAAAGCTCATGTATCAACTAGGGCTGTCCGCATCTTCCATGTTAGGCGGGTTATTCTCAAGAGGAGTGGACTCCGCTCCTCACTCATGAGAAAATGGCTAGTCACCAGGATGCCCAGTCCCATGCTTTATGCAAATCAAATCAAAATAATTGCAAACAAAACTCCCCCGGGGACTCTTGTTAGTTGGAGGCACTCGTTGTTTCGAGCAAGCCATGGATTGATGCTTGTTGGTGGAGGGGGAGTATAAACTTTACCATTATGTTTGGGAACCGCCTATAATGTGTGTAGCATGGAAGGTATCGCCATCTCTTGGTTGTTATGTTGACAATGAAAGTATACCGCTCAAAATATTATTCATCTCTATTTCAAAACCGAGCTCTAGCACCTCTACAAATCCATGCTTCCCTCTGCGAAGGGCATATCTATTTACCTTTATGCTGAGTCATCCTCCTCTTATTAAAAAGCACCCGCTGGAGAGCACCTCTGTCATTTGCATTCATTACTGATTAGTTTACATCGAGTATGACTTGACTGGATCTCTTTTACCATGAATTACAATGTCTAGTCAGTCCTTGATCTTAAAACGTGCTCCGGATTTATGTTTTGCGGTCTCATAAAGGGCTAGTGAGATACCATCTTGTTATATCATATTATGATTGTTTTGAGAAAGTGTTCTCATCCGAGATTTATTACTATTGCTCGCTAGTTGATTATACCATGGACATGAGTAAACATGAGACCTAAGCGTTATTGTGAATATGGTTAGTTTATAACCTTTGCTGAAAACTTGAATGCTGGCTTTACATATTTACAACAACAAGAGCAAACAAAGATTGTAAAAGTTTTTCTTAAACACTTTCAGTTTATCAACTGAATTGCTTGAGGACAAGCAAAGGTTTAAGCATGGGGGAGTTGATACGTCTCCGTCGTATCTACTTTTCCAAACACTTTTGCCCTTGTTTTGGACTCTAACTTGCATGATTTGAATGGAACTAACCCGGACTGATGTTGTTTTCAGCAGAATTGCCATGGTGTTATTTATGTGCAGAAACAAAAGTTCTCGGAATGACCTGAAACTTCACAGAGATTATTTTTTGAAATAATAAAAAATACTAGAAAAAGATCAAGACCAGGGGGCCCACACCCTAGCCACGAGGGTGGGGGGCGCGCCCCCTACCTCGTGGGCCCCCTGGAGCTCCTCCGACCTCAACTCCAACTCTATATATTCATGTTCGGAGAGAACAAAATCAGAGAGAAAGATTCATCGCGTTTTAGGATACAGAGCCGCCGCCAAGCCCTAAACTCTCTCGGGAGGGCTGGTCTGGAGTCTGTTCTGGGCTCCGGAGAGGGGAATCCGTTGCCATCGTCATCATCAACCATCCTCCATCACCAATTTCATGATGCTCACCGCCGTGCGTGAGTAATTCCATCGTAGGCTTGCTGGACGGTGATGGGTTGGATGAGATTTATCATGTAATCGAGTTAGTTTTGTTAGGGTTTGATCCCTCGTATCCACTATGTTCTGAGATTGATGTTGCTATGACTTTGCTATGCTTAATGCCTGTCACTAGGGCCCGAGTGCCATGATTTCAGATCTGAACCTATTATGTTTTCATCAATATATGAGAGTTCTTGATCCTATCTTGCAAGTCTATAGTCCCCTACTATGTGTTATGATCCGACAACCCCGAAGTGACAATAATCGGGACCACTTCCGGTGATAACCGTAGTTTGAGGAGTTCATGTATTCACTATGTGTTAATGCTTTGGTCCGGTACTCTATTAAAAGGAGGCCTTAATATCCCTTAGTTTTCGCTAGGACCCCGCTGCCACGGGAGGGTAGGACAAAAGATGTCATGCAAGTTATTTTCCATAAGCACGTATGACTATATTCGGAATACATGCCTACATTACATTGATGAATTGGAGCTAGTTCTGTGTCACCCTAGGTTATGACTATTACATGATGAAGCACATCCGGCATAATTCTCTATCACTGATCCATTGCCTATGATCTTTTCATATATTGTTCTTCGCTTATTTACTTTTCCGTTGCTATTGTTACTATCACTACAAAATACCAAAAACATTACTTTTTCTATCGTTACCTTTTGCTACCATTACCACTACTATCATATTACTTTGCTACTAAATACCTTGCTGCATATATTAAGTTTCCAGGTGTGGTTGAATTGACAAGTCAGCTGCTAATACTTGAGAATATTCTTTGGCTCCCCTTGTGTCGAATCAATAAATTTTGGTTGAATACTCTACCCTCGAAAACTGTTGCGATCCCCTATACTTGTGGGTTATCATGTACTTGAGCATGAATAGAAATATATCCTACGTAAGTGCCACTCCGAGTCTTACGAGGACACCACACTGTATATAGAACTGCACATAAGGTATTGCAATCCGGTTTGTATTGGTCCACACTCTTTAAGGATGCCAGTAAGTTTGTCTTGTCTTGTGATCAATGTCAAAGAATTGGTAATATTAGTAGACGCCAGGAAATGCCTATGAATTATTCACTTGTTATTGAACCATTTGATGTTCGGGGCTTTGATTATATGGGACCTTTTCCTTCCTCTAATGGGTATACACATATTTTAGTTGATGTTGATTACGTTACTAAGTGGGTAGAAGCTATTCTAACTAGTAGTCTGATCATAACACTTCTATTAAGATGCTTAAAGAAGTTATTTTTCTGAGTTTTGGAGTCCCTAGATATTTAATGACTGATGGTGGTTCACATTTTGTTCATGGTGCTTTCCGTAAAATGCTTACTAAGTATGATGTTAATCATAGAATTGCATATCCATATCATCCTCAGTCTAGTGGTCAAGTAGAATTGAGCAATAGAGAGATTAAATTAATTTTGCAAAAGACTATTAATAGATCTAGAAAGAATTGGTCTAAGAAGCTTGATGATGCTTTGTGGGCTTATAGAATTGCTTATTAAAATCCTATGGGTACGTCTCCATATAAAATGGTTTATGGAAAAGCATGTCATTTACCTCTTGAGCTAGAACATAAGGCATATTGGGCTATTAAAGAGCTCAACTATGATTTCAAACTTGCCAGTGAGAAGAGGTTATTTGACATTAGCTCACTTGATGAATGGAGAACCCAAGCCTATGAGAATGCCAAGTTGTTTAAAGAAAAAGTTAAAAGATGGCATGACAAAAGGATACAACAGCGTGGGTTTAATATAGGTGATCATGTTTTGCTATAAAACTCTCGTTTAAGACTTTTTTGCAGGAAAGCTTGTCTCTAAATGGGATGGCCCTTACATTATCGAGGATGTCTATCGTTCCGGTGCCATAAAAATCAACAACGCCGAAGGTAAAAAATCCAAAGGTGGTAAACGGTCAAAGACTCATACATTATATCTCAAGTACTCCCATAAATGTTGAGACCAATATAATTGATACCGTAACCCCGGAGGAGTACATAAGGGACACTTTCCAGAATGTTTCAGACTCCGAAAAGGAATAGGTATGTGGTACGATAAGTAAACCGACTCCAAAACGTTTCCAATGATAAATTTTCTCCGTTTTGGAATATTTAAAATATTAAAAGTAGTCCAAAAGAGACACGAGGCAACCACAAGGGTGGAGGGTGCACCCTACCCCCTGGGCGCCCCCCGACCTTGTGGCTACCTCTTGTGCTCTCCGGACTCTGTTTTCTTGCAGAATACTTCTTTTGGTCGGTAAAAATTAATTATATAATCTCCCGAAGGTTTTGACCACCGTACCATGCAAAAATCTCATGTTTTTGTTTCGAGCTATTTTTCCTGACGGGTCTAGATGGCCATGACGTCTCCAAGCTCCCCAAGGACAAGTTTTTTGAGAAGGTCATCAACCCCTACCTCGCGGAGGTGCTGCGGCACCCTCAAGCCATTGAGTTGCATGAGGGGGTGATGCAAATCCGCAATGTTGAGGGGGCGAAGAAGATCGGAAGCATGGAGACGAGACTTGAAGCAATGGAGCAACAAGTTTTCAAGTGCCAAGGGCTGGTGGAGCGTGGAATCAATGCAAACCACATGATGATCGCGGAGTTCACCAACAAGCACAAGCTGGATCCCAAGAGCATTGAGGAGACCATCTTCATGCTTCATGGGAAAATCGAGCATCTCCAAGCCTAGATCTATGACCTGTAAAACCAGGACTGTGAGTATGAATATAGATTCAAGAGGATGAGTTTGGGTGCAAATTCGAGGATCCTGGAGACTCGTTCATCTTTCTATGATGGTGAACCTATGACTTGGAAGATGGATGACAAGCCTACTTCATCAACAACTCCTTCATCACCACCTCCGAAGAAAGAGATCTAAATACATGGGTATGGGCACTCCCCTGAAGGAAATATACCCTAGAGGCAATAATAAAGTTATTATTTATTTCCTTACATCATGATAAATGTTTATTATTCATGCTAGAATTGTATTAACCGGAAACATAATACTTGTGTGAATACATAGACAAATAGAGTGTCACTAGTATGCCTCTACTTGAATAGCTCGTTGATCAAAGATGGTTATGTTTCCTAGCCATAGACATGAGTTGTCATTTGATTAACGGGATCACATCATTAGTATAATGATGTGATTGAGTTGACCCATTCTGTTAGCTTAGCACTTGATCGTTTAGTATTCTGCTATTTCTTTCTTCATGACTTATACATGTTCCTATGACTATGAGATTATGCAACTCCCGTTTACCGGAGGAACACTTTGTGTGCTACCAAACATCACAACGTAACTGGGTGATTATAAAGGTGCTCTACAGGTGTCTCCAAAGGTACTTGTTGGGTTGGCGTATTTCAAGATTAGGATTTGTCACTCCGATTGTCGGAGAGGTATCTCTGGGCCCACTCGGTAATGCACATCACTATAAGCCTTGTGATGTCTACTACACAACCTTCTTCTTGTAAACGTTGTTGGGCCTCCAAGTGCAGAGGTTTGTAGGACAGTAGCAAATTTCCCTCAAGTGGATGACCTAAGGTTTATCAATCCGTAGGAGGTGTAGGATGAAGATGGTCTCTCTCAAGCAACCCTACAACCAAATAACAAAGAGTCTCTTGTGTTCCCAACACACCCAATACAATGGTAAATTGTATAGGTGCACTAGTTCGGCGAAGAGATGGTGATACAAGTGCAATATGGATAGTAGATAAAGGTTTTTGTAATCTGAAATTATAAAAACAGCAAGGTAGCTAATGATAAAAGTGAGCATAAACGGTATTGCAATGATACGAAACAAGGCCTAGGGTTCATACTTTCACTAGTGCAAGTCCTCTCAACAATAATAACATAATTGGATCATATAACTATCCCTCAACATGCAACAAAGAGTCACTCCAAAGTCACTAATAGCGGAGAACAAATGAAGAGATTATAGTAGGGTACGAAACCACCTCAAAGTTATTCTTTCCAATCAATCCGTTGGGCTATTCCTATAAGTGTCACAAACAGCCCTAAAGTTGGTACTAGAATAACACCTTAAGACACAAATCAACCAAAACCCTAATGTCACCTAGATACTCCAATGTCACCTCAAGTATCCGTGGGTATGATTATACGATATGCATCACACAATCTTAGATTCATCTATTCAACCAACACATAGGACCTCAAAGAGTGTCCCAAAGTTTCTACCAGAGAATCACGACGAAAACGTGTGCCAACACCTACGCTTAGGTTCATGGGCGGAACCCGTAAGTTGATCACCAAAACATACATCAAGTGAATCACGTGGTATCCCATTGTCACCACAGATACGCACAACAAGACATACATCAAGTGTTCTCAAATCTTTAAAGACTCAATCCGATAAGATAACTTCAAAGGGAAAACTCAATCCATTACAAGAGAGTAGAGGGGGGAGAAAACATCATAAGATCCAACTATAATAGCAAAGCTCATGATACATCAAGATCGCACCACCTCAAGAACACGAGAGAGAGAGAGAGAGAGATCAAACACATAGCTACTGGTACATACCCTCAGCCCCGAGGGAGAACTACTCCCTCCTCGTCATGGAGAGCACCGGGATGATGAAGATTGCCACCGGAGAGGGATTCCCCCTCCGGCAGGGTGCCGAAACGGGTCTAGATTGGCTTTCGGTGGCTACGGAGACTTCTGGCGGCGGAACTCCCGATCTATTGTGCTCCCCGATCGTTTTAGGGTATATGGAGATATATAGGCGGAAGAAATACGTTAGGGGGGCCACGAGGGGCCCACGAGGGTGGAGGGCGTGCCCAGGGGGTGGGCGCACCCCCTGCCTCATGGCCTCCTCGTAGATCCCCTGACGTGCACTCCAAGTCTTCTGGGCTTCTTCTGATCCAAAAGTAAGTTCCGTGAAGTTTCAGGTCAATTGGACTCCGTTTGGTTTTCCTTTTCTGCGATATTCTAAAACAAGGTCAAAACAGAAACTGGCACTGGGCTCTGGGTTAATAGGCTAGTCCCAAAAATAATATAAAAGTGTCTAATAAAGCCCATAAACATCCAAAACAGATAATATAATAGCATGGAACAATCAAAAATTATAGATACGTTGGAGACGTGTCACCTTGCAAGCATTGTAACTAATGAGTTAGTTGAGGGATGATGTACTACGGAACGAGTAAAGAGAGTTGCCGGTAATGAGATTGAACTAGGTATTGAGATACCGATGATCGAATCTCGGGCAAGTAACATACCGATGACAAAGGGAACAACGTATGTTGTTATGAGGTTCGACCGATAAAGATCTTCGTAGAATATGTAGGATCCAATATGGGCATCCAGGTTCTGCTATTGGTTATTGACCAGAGAGGTGTCTCGGTCATGTCTACATAGTTCTCGAACCCGTAGGGTCCGCACACTTAAACGTTCGTTGACGATATAGTATTATATGAGTTATGTATATTGGTGACCGAATGTTGTTTGGAGTCCCGGATGAGATCACGGACATGACGAGGAGCTCCGGAATGGTCCGGAGGTAAAGATTTATATATTGGATGATATGGTTTGGCTAGAGGGTCAGGCCCACGGGGTTATAAGTCGGTGCAAAAGGAGTTTTGCGGAGGCCAGGGGGGCAAACGCCGGAGACCCTGGCGTCTGGCCCTGGGCCAGATGTCGAGGCCCATGGCGTCGGGGCCAGACGCGAAGGATTGTGGCGTTTGGTCCTGGAGTCCGAGTGGGACTCTTGCCTTTCGGGCAAAACCGACTTTGAGGAGGCTTTTGCTCCAAGTTTCGACCCCAGGGCTCAACATATAAATAGAGGGGCAGGGCTAGCATGAAAGACACATCAAGAAACACCAAGCCGTGTGCCGGCAACCCCGTCCCCTCTAGTTTATCCTCCGTCATAGTTTTCATAGTGCTTAGGCGAAGCCCTGCAGAGATTGTTCTTCACCAACACCGCCACCATGCCGTCGTGCTGCCGGAACTCATCTACTACTTCGGCCTCTTGACGGATCGAGAAGGCGAGGACGTCATCGAGCTGAACATGTGCAGAACTCGGAGGTGCCGTGCGTTCGGTACTTGGATTGGTCGGATCGTGAAGACGTACGACTACATCAACCACGTTGATAAACGCTTCCGCTTTCGGTCTGCGAGGGTACGTAAACATACTCTCCCCTCTCGTTGCTATGCATCACCATGATCCTGTGTGTGCGTAGGATTTTTTTGAAATTACTACGTTCCCCATTAGTGGCATCCGAGCCAGGTTTTATGCGTAGCTGTTATATGCACGAGTAGAACACAAGTGAGTGGTGGGCGATACAAGTCATACTGCTTACCAGAATGACACACTTTGGTTTGGCGGTATTGTTGGATGAAGCGGCCTGGACGAACATTACACGTACGCTTATGCGAGACTGGTTCTACCGACGTGCTTTGCACATAGGTGGCTGGTGGGTGTCAGTTTCTCCATCTTTAGTTGAACCGAGTGTGGCTACGCCCGGTCCTTGAGAAGGTTAAAACAACACTAACTTGACGAACTATCATTGTGGTTTTGATGCGTAGGTATGAACAGTTCTTGCTCAGCCCATAGCAGCCACGTAAAACTTGCAACAACAAAGTAGAGGACGTCTAACTTGTTTTTGCAGGGCATGTTGTGATGTGATATGGTCAAGACATGATGTTATATTTTATTGTATGAGATGATCATGTTTTGTAACCGAGTTATCGGCAACTGGCAGGAGCCATATGGTTGTCGGTTTATTGTATGCAATGCAATCGCCCTGTAATTGCTTTACTTTATCACTAAGCGGTAGCGATAGTCATAGAAGCAATAGTTGGCGAGACGACAACGATGCTACGATGGAGATCAAGGTGTCGCGCTGGTGAAAATGGTGATCATGACGGTGCTTCAGAGATGGAGATCACAAGCACAAGATGATGATGGCCATATCATATCACTTATATTGATTGAATGGGATCTTTATCTTTTATGCATCTTATGTTGCTTTGTTTGACGGTAGAACTATAAGATGATCTCTCACTAAATTTCAAGATAAAAGTGTTCTCCCTGAGTATGCACCATTGCGAAAGTTCTTCGTGCTGAGACACCACGTGATGATTGGGTGTGATAGGCTCTACGTTCAAATACAACGGGTGCAAAACAGTTGCACACGCGGAATACTAAGGTTAAACTCGACGAGCCTAGCATATGCAGATATGGCCTCGGAACACTAGAGACCAAAAGGTCATGCATGAATCATGTAGTAGATATGATCAACATAGTGATGTTCACCATTGAAAACTACTCCATATCACGTGATGATCGGACATGGTTTAGTTGATTTGGATCATGTGATCACTTAGATGATTAGAGGGATGTCTATCTAAGTGGGAGTTCTTAAGTAATTTGATTAATTGAACTTTAATTTATCATGAACTTAGTCTTGCTAGTATTAGCATATCTATGTTGTAGATCAATAGCTCGCGTTTAGCTCCCCTGTTTTATTTTTGATATGTTCCTAGAGAAAACTAAGTTGAAAGATGCTAGTAGCAATGATGCGCATTGGATCCGTGATATGAGGATTATCCTCATTGCTGCACAGAAGAATTATGTCCTTGATGCACCGCTAGGTGACAGACCTATTGCAGGAGCAGATGCAGACGTTATGAACGTTTGGCTAGCTCAATATGATGACTACTTGATAGTTTAGTGCACCATGCTTAACAGCTTAGAATCGGGACTTCAAAGACTTTTTGAAAGTCATGGATCATATGAGATGTTCCAGGAGTTGAAGTTAATATTTCAAGCAAATACCCGAGTTGAGAGATATGAAGTGTCCAACAAGTTCTATAGCTAAAAGATGGAGGAGAATAGCTCAAGCAGTGAGCATGTGCTCAGATTGTATGGGTACTACAATTGCTTGAATGAAGTGGGAGTTAATCTTCCAGATAAAATAGTGATTGACAGAATTCTCTAGTCACCATCACCAAGTTAGTAGAACTTCGTGATGAACTATAGTATGCAAGGGATGACGAAAATGATTCCCGAGCTTTTCATGATGATGAAATCGATGAAGGTAGAAATCAAGAAAGAACATCAAGTGTTGATGATTAACAAGACCACTAGTTTCAAGAAAAAAGGCAAAGGGAAATAAAGGGAACTTCAAGAAGAACGACAAGCAAGTTGCTGCTGAAGTGAAGAAGCCCAAGTCTGGAGCTAAGCCTGAGACTAAGTACTTATACTGCAAAAGGACTAATCACTGGAAGCAGAACTGCCCCAAGTATTTGGCGGATAAGAAGGATGACAAAGTGAACAATGCTATATTTGATATACATGCTATTGATGTGTACTTTACTAGTGTTTATAGCAACCCTGTAGCGACCTGACCTCAAACGGTCAAGTCGATGTGCTTCAGTGTCATCCCTGGATCGGTAATGCTGACACACATAGTACTCGAAGGATTTATAACAGAGTAGCAATCACACACTTATTACATTAGATGTCTCAAAAGAGATCTTATTACAATAAATATGGCTTAAGGCCATCTAATACATTGACAGCGGAAGGCTTGGAAGATAAAGTGAGTCCATCAACTCCAACAGCATAGCTGAGCTACACGGAAACGACCTAACGAACCTTACTCCTCGTTTGAAAAGTCTGCAACATAATACGTTGCAGCCCGAAAACGGGTCAGCACATGGAATATGCTGGCAAAGTAACACAGTAGAGCAAGAACAGAATAATGCTATCACTACATGCATATTTGGCTGGTGGCAAGCCCAATGGTTATAGTTTTTGCGAAAAGCCAATTTTTCCCTACAACAAAGGAATAGATTTTAAATCTTACTATCATGGTACTTGAAACATCATTGACAAGGTTCCTCCAACTCAATCCCAATTAAAGTGGTTAACAACCCAACAGTATTAATTAAGAGTGATGAGATACTTAAGATACTCCAAGTACTAGATACTCAAGATTGTCCATAACCGGGGACACGGCTAACCATGATTAGTTTATACACTCTGCAGAGGTTTGCGCACTTTTCCCCACAAGACTCGATCACCTCCGTTGGATTTCTCGCACTACATGATGTTTGAGAAACGGATGACCGAGACACATTCTTTCAGAAACATTAACTCTCTACTCCGGGTAGACCATACCAAACCTACAAACCCACTACCTGCTGATCTACCTCTTCAAGAGCTTCACGTAACTTACTCAACTATGCTAGAGCCCATAATAGCTTGTGGCTGCACACATAAGTTTCTAGCATGAATAATCTCAGTTCCCTTTGAGCCTGGGTGGTGGTCCATAGGAAGATCACACGGGTACTCCGGGATTTCCAAAAATACAGGCAACACTGGGTACTCCAGGTGCCTCAATCCACCCAGATGTAAATTTAAGTTGCCACCTTAAGTTGAACCATTAATTAACAATCTCACATCTGTCATGGATTTCACTCACCCAAACCACGTCTACGAGCATAGCATAACAATATAAGAAAAGCGTAGAAGTAACTCCCAAGGGTTGAATGTAACAGGGTAATAGGTTCTACCTCATCAACTACTTCCCAACCCACATGTTAATGTCATCCTAATCATGCAATGGTTGAGGATTGGAACTAATGCATAAAACTGGGTGATAAACGGGTATGATCAAAGTGTTACTTGCCTTGCTGACGATCCGCGTAACCTAGAGACTCCAAATAACACGCTTCGCACTCCGGGAATTCTATCACAAACAAACAATAGCATACATAAGAAACTAACAAAGAAGCACGGGTAAAACTCAAAGAAGAAGATCTAACTGGAAAGTTCAACTTAAGAACTCCGGTTTGCAAAAAGAATCAAACCAAACGGAGCAACGAAACTCAAACGGCGAAAGAAACAAGATCTGTTTACTAATATGAACTAAGGTGAAATTTTACAGTACCAAAATCTTGTTCAAGTTGGTTAAGAGGAAAGAGGTTCTCGAGACGAAGATCTAGGCGTTTGAATCGCCTGATTCCGACTAACGAGCGAAAAGATAAATAGAGACGAAAATCAGATCAGAAATCGCGATCAGAAATAATCGTGGATTAATCCGATAAAAGAAAACTGACGAACAGGCTAACTGAGGAGCGTTCGTTATCTGTAACTAACGGCGAAAACCGTTTGTTAAAACGAACGTACGGACGAACGTCCGCTAAATAGAAGAACCGGGAAAAACCGGCGAACTGATCTAAAAAAATGAACTAGGGTTTTCTAAAAAAACCGAACGGTTTCTTAAAAAAACCCGGCGGCGAACGGCTACCTCGTTGGGTCCAGCGAGACGCGGGGCTCCGGCGGCGGGGCAAGGCGGCTGCGATGGCGAGGCGCTGCGGCGCGGGGCGGCGGTGGCGGCTTGCAGCGGCAGCGGCGAGGCGCTGGTGGTGGCGCAGCTTGCAGCCGGCGGCGGGGTTGGCGGCGGTGGTTGTTGGTGGTGGCTCGGGGCGGGAGTATATAAAGGAGGGGGCTCAGCTTGGAGGAGGGGCCAAGGCGGTGGCGAGGAGGAGTCCCGGCCGGACTCCTCGTTCGAGTCGGCGGCGGGCGCGCGCGCGCGAGGGAAGGCGGTGGCGCGGGGCGGTTGGGCCGGCCCAGCTGGGTTTCGGCCCAGTCGGCGCTTGGGAGTTTTTTTAATTAATTCCGTCGAACAGAAAATAAATCCTAGAAAATAAAATAAAAATCTAAAAATGCCAAAACAATTTTCACCGTCTAAATAGAATATTTAGAACGAGATGAACATTTTCTTGGCCCTAAAATGCAATTTTGAAAAACGTGCAATTCTTCTAATGCAAATAAAATCCAAATAAAATCAAATAAATGATTTTAATATTTTTCCTCCAATATATCAATTATATTAGAGAAGTCATATTATCTCCTCTCATATATTTTTAATTATGAAATATCTTCGGAGAGAAAAATAATTAAAACCAAAATCCTCGTTTCATTATTTGATAAAAATCAAAGAAGGAAACCGGGAAATCCCCAACTCTCTCCGTGGGTCCTTGAGCTGCTTAGGATTTGGAGGATTGCGGAACGAAAATGCAATAAAATATGATATGCAAGAATGACCTATGTATAACATTCCAAATTGAAAATTTGGGATGTTACAAACCTACCCCCCTTAAGATGAATCTCGCCCTCGAGATTCGGGTTGGCTAGAAAATAGGTGTGGGTGGTCTTTGCGAATGTCATCCTCTCATTCCTAGGTGGCTTCATCCTCGGTATGGTGGCTCCACTGAACTTTGCAAAACTTGATGACCTTGCTGCGGGTGACTCGACTGGCAAACTCCAAAATCTTGACTGGCTTCTCCTCATAAGTCAAATCACTGTCCAACTAAATCGCCTCCAAGGGTACTGTATCTCTTAACGGTATATCGGCCATCTCAGCATGACACTTCTTCAATTGTGAAACATGGAACACGTCATGAACTCCTGACAATCCTTCAGGTAACTCCTACTTGTAGGCAACTTCTCCCATCCGTTCCAAAACACGATACGGTCCTACAAATCTCGGGGCTAACTTTCCTTTAACTCCAAACCGTTTCACTCCTTGCAAGGGGGATACTCGCAGATATGCTCTATCTCCAATTTCGTAGGTTACCTCCTTGCGTTTCGAGTCTGCACACTACAAGAAATATGTCAACTAGTGACCTTCTGACAGTGACCCTGGAAGAATTGGTCATAGATCTATGACCATTTCAGACCAATTGGTCAAAAGCTGTTCGGGGGGGCTCCAAACCCTAAACTATAACAACCATTTTGGTCAGAAAGGTCGTAATTTCCTTACACGAAATGGTCATAAAGCAGATAGCACTAGTTTGCTACCTTATTTATAGATGATCATGACCAATATAGATGGTCATAACCTTGTAAATTGTGGAGGGTTGCTATGACTAGGCGCCACCTCATCAGTTTTGCCTATATGTCATGTCCATGTGACAGTTTTTGCCCTAGGTTGTGAAGCAACCTATATTTCTATCATTCCCAAAATTCCCAAAAAAATCTCATAAATTCTTTGGGTCATATCTTCATCAAATATGTAAAAATCCTTCCTTGCCTAGTTCAAAACTAATTCAACAATATTCATTTTCCTATTCTGTTCACAACAGCACTTTATGAAGAAAGTGCTATTTATATATTCTTGATTGCCCTCGGAATTTTTGGGCACTCTTTCCTATCCAAATCATTACCGCATGACAAAATTCAGCTCCATTTGCCTAGCAAATCTTCCTCGGAAAATTTCCAAAGTTTTTGTCCACCTAGAAGCATTGTGAAGGAAGTACCTTTTTTATATATCGAAATGACATGAAATTTATACAGTTCCTTCATATGCCCAAATTATCACCCTCCTCCAAATTGCAGCTCAGTCAAATCATCTATGTGAGCCCAGGTTCAATTTATATTTTATGGCCAAATTGGCACGTTGCAAAGCAAGTGTTATATAGACCCCTCCTATTACCCTCAAATTTTTCAGGCACTCTTCCATACCCAAATCATTGCCACATGATAATATTCAGCTCAATTTTCCTAGAAAATCTTTCTCGGGAAATTTCCAAAGTTTTTACCTCGAGAGAAGCTTTGTGAAGTAAGTACTAGCTAGGCTTACCCAAATGATCTGAAAATTTACCAACGCATGACCATACCTATTTAACTTACCTACACCAATTTTTAGCTCATTTCATTCATCCAATCTCTCTCACTAGTTTTCCCAAGTTTTTGTCCATAGAAGAGCATTGTGAAGGAAGTACTACTTTGGCATGTCCAAATGGTATCAATTTTCTACAATGCTTTCCTATGCCCAAATAACCAGCCTCCACCAAATTTCAGCTCAATCCATTCATTATTTTGAGCCCAGCTTCAACATTCATATTTTTGTCCAGTGTGGTACTTTGCAAAGCAAGTACCACCCCGGATCCTCCTTTTGAGCTAAAAATTTGTGAAGACATTCTCCTCAGTAGATGATCATCCTCAGCCAAAACTCACGCCCATTGGCCATGTGCATTTCCCGTACCGCTAATCAAACACTTGGCTGCTTATTCATGTTTGAGCATTGATCGGTCTCCTCGTGAGAATCTTATGTTGTGATTTTCTTCCTAGCACCTACTTGGGGAGTGCCCAACCCACTAGACATGCCTAGGCTGCCCATAACACATGGCAACGCCACGATCACGCGGTGACCACGCGGCGGGCATGCGAGTTTACGCGCTCTAGAGTTGGGGGCCTCGGCCACCGCCCAAACCTCGACGTATCGCCACCAAACCATGTATTTATGATTAAATAGGTACTTATGTAACTAGAAATGATTTTTGGAAAAAATAAATAGCAAACTATGAGGCAGCTGCAGTTCAAATTTGACCTGCTTCCTACTAAATCGGCGGGAATTTGTCTTTTTCACCAGAGGTGGATCAAAACTTTTGACACCCAACCATTTTGTCAATTGTGCATTATATATGGCCTAGTATTTTATAAAATTGATTAGGTCCAATTTTGCAACAAATATATGGTAGGTCCTTCACAAAAAAACTAATTTTGGGCACTCGAAAAAATGGAAAATGAATTTTTCATGCAAAGAAAATGAAAACTTCCTTAGGCAACATTGTTTGGAATTCCAAGATGCACCCTTGTGCACAATATGAGATCATTTGAACAAACTATGCCATGAATGTGGCCATAAGATTGATCATTTGGCTTGAAAGCCAGGAATGTTCACGCATGATGGCTAATTTCCGAGAACACTTTTTTAAATAATTGCCGTATTACAATTTTATAATTTTTGCTGGTAACTTGGCCACATATGATGAAACAATGCGAAGGTTTTCCAATTTTTTTTATTTTTTTTATTTTTTATGCCCGTTTCAAAATGCGGTCAAAACGGCGGGAATGACCGTTCCTAGCTAGTGGTTGAGTCTTGGATTTTTTTGGTGTTTCTCTGATTAAATAGGTACTTAGGTAACTAGAAATGTTTTTTGGAAAAAATAAAGAGCAAACTATAAGGCAGCTGCAGTTCAAATTTGACCCGCTTCCAGCTGAATCGGTAGGAATTTGTCTTTTTCACCAGAGGTAGATCAAAACTTTTTACACCCAACCATTTGGTCAATTGTGCATTAAATATGGCCTAGTATTTTATAAAAATGATTAGGTCCAATTTTGCAACAAATATATGGTAGGTCCTTCACAAAAAAACTCATTTTGGGCACTCCGAAAATGGAAAATGGTTTTTCCGTGCACAGAAAATGAAAACTTCCTTAGGCAACATTGTTTTCCATTCCAAGATGCACCCTTGTGCACGATATGAGATCATTTGAACAAACTATACCATGAATGTGGCCATAAGATTGATCATTTGGCTTGAAAGCCATGAATCTTCCCATATGATAGCTCATTTCTGAGAACACTTTTTTAAAATAATTACCGTATTACAAGTTTATTATTTTTCCTGGAAACTTGGTCACATATAATGACACAATGCGGAGGTTTTCCAATTTTTTCATTTTTTTTGAATTTTTTATGCCCGTTTCAAAATGCGGTCAAAATGCCGGGAATGACCGTTCCTAACTAGTGGTTGAATCTTGTAATTTTTTTGGTGTTTCTCTGATTAAATAGATACTTATGTACCTAGAAATGATTTTTGAAAAAAATAAAGAGCAAACTACAAGGCACCTGCAGTTCAAATTTGACCCGCTTCCAACTGAAATCAGCGGGAATTTGTCTTTTTCACCAGAAGTGGATCAAATCTTTTGACACCCAACCATTTGGTCAATTGTGCATTAAGTATGGCCTAGTTTTTTATAAAAATGATTTGGTACAATTTTGCAACAAATATATGGTAGGTCCTTCACAAAAAAACCTCATTTCGGGCACTCAAAAAATGAAAAATAAATTTTCCATGTAAAGAAAATGAAAACTCCCTTTGTCAACATTGTTTGGAATTCCAAGATGCACCCTTGTGCACAATATGAGATCATTCGAACAAACTATGCCATGAATGTGGCCATAAGATTGATCATTTCGCTTGAAAGCCTCTCTTCACGCATGATAGCTCGTTTTTAGAACACTTTTTAAAAATAATTGTCGTATTACAAGTTTATTATTTTTCCTGGAAACTTGGTCACATATAATGACACAATGCGAAGGTTTTCCAATTTTTTGAATTTTTTTGAATTTTTTATCCCTGTTCCAAAATGCGGCTAAAACGACGGGATTGACAATTCCTAGCTAGTGGCTGAATCTTGGAAAACTTTTGATGTTTCTCTGATTAAATAGATACTTATGTACCTAGAAATGATTTTTGGAAAAAATAAAGAGCAAACTATGAGGTAGACACAGTTCAAATTTGATCCACTTCCAGCTGAATCGGCAGGAATTTGTCTTTTTCATGAGAGGTGGATCAAAACTTTTGACACCCAACCATTTGATCAATTATACATTAAATATGGCCTAGTATTTTAGAAAATTGATTTGGTACAATTTTGCAAGAAATATTTGGTAGGTTCTTCACAAAAAAGTTCATTTTGGGCACTCAAAAAGTGGAAAATGATTTTTTCGTGGATCAAAAGCATTTTACATAAAATCATTTGGTCAATTATACATAAAATTTGGTCTAATACATAGAGTTGGTAGGTTCATCACAACAAAACTATTTTTTACACTTCAACAATGAAAAATGTTTTTCTCCTGCAAAAGAACTTATTTTTAATCAATTACGACCTATTTATATGGTCATAAAGTCATCAAGGCCTTTATTGCATTCTGACTGGTCCACGAGCACCTCACGCGGATCATGCCCGACCACCGTTGGATAGGCCCGGATCCGACGACAGACCTCTTCCCCCACCCCTCTTCCCCACATCCCTCTCACCCCCCTCCCGAATTAGTGCAACTCCCTCTCCACTCGTCCAAACCCTAGCCGCGCCCTCCTCCGTGCGCCGCCGCCCCCATCGATTCTGCCCAACACCACCGTCCCCCTCCACTCACTCTCCTCCATGAGCCGGATCCCCACCTCCTCCGGCTCCCCTTCCACTCACTCTCCCGGATTCCGCACACCCACAGCCGCCGCCCTCTCCCTCCCTCAGATCTCGATCCAATCCAGATCGACGCCGCCACAGCTTCCTGTCGCCGGCGGCGGCGCCCTCCCTCCCTCGCCCTCTCCCCCGTGCAGCGAACCCTAGCCCCTCTCTACCCCACACACCACCTCCTCCCTTCCAGATTGCAGCCGCCACCTCCTCCTTTCTAGATTGCCACCTCCACCTCCCCGCCGTCCATGGCCTCCCCCGCGAGCCATCTCTCTCTTCCTCCCGTGACTCCTCTGCTCCACTCGATTCCGGCGAGTTGAGGCGGCTATCGCCGGCGTGCAGCACACCCCGGGCTCCCCTCGTGCAGCTCTTCCCCTCTCCCGTCAGATCCGTCTCTCGCACCCTCTAGTGCAAGCCTGCAACCTCACCCGTGGCTAGGGTTTCGGCCGCCACTTTAACTTCCTCGGGATCTGCCACATGCGACAACGGCGAGGCCAGAGGTGGTTGGACCTAGAGCTCATCTACTCCAAGGCGTCGGCTTCCAGATCCGCCTGGTGCTCCATCTTCCAAGGTCATGTGCTTCTTCTCTGGTTCTGGTTTCTAGTTCATGTTCCCCTGCTTGCGATCTGACTCTCGTTGTTGTTCATGTTGTTGTTGCAGCCATCTGGGGGGCTTCTTCCTGTTCCTGGGCCTCGCCGTCGCCGGCCAGACGGAGTGGCGGCCGGTCGAAGCAGCCGCGGCGCCGGGGTTCATGGCGATGGTGATGACGTCTGCCAACGCGTCGTCGCTGGTGACCAACAACAGTTCGGTAAGCTAGGGGTTGTCAAGTTAAGTGCTTGCTGGTGTGTTTGTTAATTCAGTAAGCTAGGGGCTGTCATCCATTAAATTGAGAGAAACCCATGTCAAGCATGAGGTTCTCCTACATACCTACTACTATATGTTTGTACTAAATATATTGACATGCCATGACACTATGAAGTAACAGAATGGCTAGCAGAAGCTTTCACTTCTAAGAATGACAGCAGTAGGAAGAATCATTGTAGTCAAGTGACCATAATATCTATTTTATTGTGTTGAACTTTGTTGTTACCTGGATGTTGCAGTCCTTGACTGTTCTCATGATGTTGTACAGGAGGCCCTTGTGGTCACCGCTGGAGGGGCTGGAGCTTGGCGGTAGCCTGGCGGATGATGGGGGCCTGGACCTTGGCTATTTCTGCAGCAGGATGATAGCTTAAATTTTGTGATAATTTTGGAATAGCTTTAGCACCTACAGTTAATTTTGCACATAAAGCTTGAGTAATTTTGCACATGAAGCTTCAGTATTTTAGCACATGAAGCTTCTGCTACTGTTATTCTTGTCATGAATCTTCCACCATTTTTCAGTAGCTTAAATTTGAATTGGTGTAGTAATCTTGGTGCTTAGTGCTGCTTGTATCTCATGATAATTGTTGCATGAGTAGTTTCAGTAGTTTTATAACAGCAGCAGTAGCACAAATTTAATTGAATTCAATTAAAATTTCCAGAATATCTTCTTGATCTGTAATGAGTGTAGAGTAAGTAATTAAAGATAGGCTTGCTGTTAGTAGTAGAGTAAGTAATTAAGTCCTGTTGTTTACTGTAAGACTTGCTGTTTAGCAAGGCTTGAGTAATTTAGTGTACTGCATCTATAGTTTCAACTGAAATTTTTATCATGCTACTATGACATCTACTGAAAATTTCAAAAAAATGAAAGGAGTACTGTAGTTACAAATGGAGCCTACAAATTCTGTACACTATTGTACTCATTTTTCAGTTATCTGTAGTTACAAAGCATTAGTTGTAAGACTGTAACTAAACATATCTTCTTATCCTCTGTTATTTTACTCATACACATGCTTATGATCCTGTTAACACATGTTGATGCTCATTTTACTCATGCACATGCTCATGATCTTCTTAGTTAAGACTGTAACTACTCCATTTGATTGCATGGTCTCTATTTGAATGCATGCTCATAAGATTGTAACAGGAGTTCAATATCACAGTGAACATGCTCATGATCTCTATTTGAATGCATGTTCTTCTGTTGCTGCAAGTTCTATGATATGTGAGTTCCTTCTGTTGCTGCAAGTAGTGACACAATATGCCGTGTGCAGCGGGCTCCGCATCCAAGTCATGTCCGTCCTCCGCAGCAAGGAGCTGGGCCAAGGGAGCAAACAGCGCCACTGGTTCCTTCAAGGATGCGTGCTGCTAGTCGAGTCTTGTGGAGAAGAAAGGCGAATCGGACATTGTCTCAATTGTTCCGCTATGGTAAGAACAAAACACCACTCTCACTTGATGTTCATGTATTACTACAGCAAAACATTCTTACAGGGTGATTGTTAGCGGCACAACAATTATCTCGCATAATAGTGTCATCCTCTTCATAGTTAACAAATGCATCTTGTCCAACCGAGTAAACTGGACCCAACTTGTACAATAAAGTGAACTAAATGTTGTCACATTCTGTACATGTTACTTTCTATTTGGTGTCTGGTAGTGATATCTACGGAAATTCTACTTTGTGAAGAATAAATATTGTGTTATGGATCACAAGCTAATTTTTGTTGACATGAATTTGTTATGCTCCTTATTTTGACTTGGTTTCACCCACGTTGGTTTTCAAAACATGAGATTGATGAGTGTTTCTTGTAGGCAACATTGATTTAGGATTGATTTAAGATTTTGTGAGTATGCCAACAAGGTTCTGCGAATATGCATTGGAAACATCTAGTGTTCTGCTATAATTGGTCTCTAAAACATCTAGTCATTAATTTGAAGTTGTTTGAATCTGTTGCTTTATCATACATTCGATCCATAAATCTGCATTTCTGTGAAATTTTGTTAAATATATATTTTCTAGATTGTCTATACACTAAACCTGGAGGTTTGAATATCTACTCCAGGAATGAAGATGGTACTCTAATGCCTTTGTGTTCACCCTTTTACAGGAGCTCCAGGCCTAGGAAATTTCAAGTTCAAAGCGGCGTGTAGCCCTAGCAGCAAAGATTTGTTCTGTTTGACTGTAATAAACTGTAAATATTATAGTACTGTAATAGTAGGCATATCTGGGTTGTAATAGACTATGCACAGATTGTAATAGACTATGTACAGGAGCTCCAGGCCTAAGAAATTCTACATTTTTTGTTCTATTTAAAATATTGATTATTTATGTGATTTGAAGATGTGTGAAATGGAAACCTGATTAGTGGGCCCATTTGTGAAAATAATCTAAACAATGCTCACATTTTTGACATGTGGGACCAATATAGGAGATTATGACAAGTGGGACCCATCTGACTTGTGGAACAAGATTAAAAAATATATACTGAAAAACTAAAAAGGCCATGGCCCAAAATATAAAAAAGGCCAAATTGTTGGGCCAGGCCCATGTAGCTAGAGAAAATTAATAGAGAAAATATACAGTAAAAAGGCCGAATTGTTGGGCTAGGCCCATGTAGAAAATCGAATTGGACCGGGCTGAATCTTGTGCCACATCAGATTGCCACGCTGGATGCCTATGTGGCCTGGGGAGGTTGCTAGTGACCAAAATGCCACAGTAGACGTATTTTGGTCATAAACGTCTACGACCATTCCAGAAGAAAGGTCGCTATAGTCAGTTTACAACCGCCAGCTTTTGACCTTATGTTTTTGGTCACAAAAAGGTCACAAATTGAAAACAGTGACCATTTGGTGACCAATAGTGCTGGTCACAAGTTGACATATTTCTTGTAGTGGCATAACTCTTCTGCCTGGACTGAGCTATCTTCAGTCTATCATGAATCAGCTTAACCTTCTCTTCAGACTCCTTGATCAAGTCTGGTCCAAACAACTTTCGGTCTCCTAATTCATCCCACATTAACGGCGTTCTGCACCTTCGTCCGTACCGGGCTTCGAACGGTGCCATCTTCAAACTGGCTTGGTAGCTATTGTTGTATGAGAACTCTGTGTAAGGCAAATTGTCATCCCAACTAGATCCATAATCTAGCGCACAGGCTCTCAACATGTCCTCCAAAATCTGATTGACTCTCTCGGTCTGTCCATCCGTCTGCGGGTGAAATATTGTACTGAACTCCAATCTCGTACCCAAAGTCTGGTGTAACTGATGCCAAAACTTTGAAGTAAACTGCCTTCCTCTATCTGATACGATGGTCCTCGGAACTCCATGCAGACATACGATCCTGGACATATATATCTTGGCGAACTTCGCACTAGTATAAGTGGTTTTCACTGGGATAAGGTGAGCCACTTTGGTCAAGCGATCAACTACTACCCATATGGAACCATATCCTGATTTGGTCCTGGGCAATCCGGTGATAAAATCCATGCCAAGTTTATCCCACTTCCATTCGGGTATCGGCATAGGCTGTAACAATCCTGCCGGCTTTTGATGCTCTGCCTTCACACTCTGACATACATCACATACGGCTACATACTCGGCAATATCCTTCTTCATACCTGTCCACCAGAAATGTTCCTTCAAATCCAAATTCATCTTGGTGTTTCCGGGGTGTATCGAGTATGGTGAGTCATGAGCCTCCTGTAGTATTAACTTCCTGATCTCTGTGTTATTGGGCACGTATATCCGGTCCTCAAACCATAAGGTATCGTGCTCATCCTCACGAAAACCCTTGGCCTTTCCTTTGCTCATCTTCTCCTTTATCTCAGCAATCTCTTTGTCATCCTTCTGAGCTTCTCGAATCTTTCCCAACAATGTAGACTGAACCTCCATTGTTGCAACAAAACCTCTAGGAACAATCTCTAATCGAAGTTCCATGATATCCTCTGCTAACTCCTTTGGCACTCCCTTACTCGCAAGGATATTAGCATAAATCTTCCGGCTCAAAGCATCGGCTACGACATTGGCCTTTCCTGGATGATAGTGCGGCTTCATGTCATAATCCTTTATAAGCTCCAACCATCTCCTTTGCCTAAGGTTCAGTTCCTTCTGTGTGAAGATGTATTTCAAACTTTTATGATCCGTGTACACATCACAACGGTTTTCCAATAAGGTAATGTCTCCAAGTCTTCAAATGCATGCACTACGGCTGCTAACTCCAAATCATGCGTGGCATAATTCAACTCGTGAGGTTTTAGTTGTCGCGAGGCATACGAAACAACTCTTCCATCCTGCATAAGCACACATCCAAGTCCCAAGCGAGAGGCGTCGCAATACACTTGGAAATCCTTATGTATATCTGGCGTCAGCACTTGGGCTGTAGTCAAACGTTTCTTCAACTCCTGAAAACTTGTCTCGCAATCTTCTTTCCATTTAAACTTGGTATCCTTCTTTAATAACTCCGATATTGGCTTCGCAATCTTGGAAAAATTCTCAATGAATCTCTGATAGTATCCTGCGTGTCCAAGAAAACTGCGGATCTCGCTAACTGAAGTGGGTGCTATCCATTCAGTGACTGACTGAACCTTGCTGGGGTCTACTGCTATACCTTCTCCTGATATAACATGTCCAAGGAATCCGACTTCCTTCAACCAAAACTCGCATTTGCTGAACTTGGCATACAACTGGTGTTCCCTGAGTTTCTCGAGAACTAGTCGCAAATGCTCCTTGTGCTCCTCTTCATTCTTCGAGTATACCATAATATCATCAATGAACACCACAACAAACTTGTCCAAATACTCCATGAACACCTTGTTCATCATGCTCATGAAATAGGCAGGGGCGTTGGTCAGTCCAAACGACATGACTATATACTCATATAATCCGTAACGCGTGGTGAATGATGTCCTTGGTATATCTTTCTCTCAAATCTTCAACTGATGGTATCCGATCGCAAATCAATCTTGGAAAACAACTTAGCTCCTTGCAGCTGATCAAACAGATCATTGATCATCGGTAGTGGGTACTTGTTCTTGATCATTACTTCATTCAAGGCCCGATAATCAACAACCATTCTTAGGGATTTATCCTTCTTCTCCACCAAAAGCACTGGGGCTCCCCAAGGTGATGAACTCCTTCGAATGTATCCTTTCTCCAACAACTCCTTGTTCTGTTTCTTAATTTCCTCTAGATCATTCGCGGGCATCCGATAGGGTCTCTTGGATATTGGCCCGGTACCTGGCAGTAGCTCTATCAAAAACTCGATGTCTCGATCCGGTGGCATGCCTGGTAACTCCTCTGGAAAAACATCTGGGTAATCATCACTACAGGCACTTCCTCCTGAACAACTCCCATGAGGGTATTCACTTGGCTCCTACTAGGCACATGCCTAGATACTTACTTAATCCTTTTTCCCTCCAGGGTGGTGAGATAAATCAACTTACTAGCATAGTCAATACTTCATCCATACTTTGACATCCAGTCCATGCCTAATATCACATCCAATCCTTGTGACTCCAAGATAATTAGATCGGACGGAAAAACATGGGTGCCAATGGTTAGGGGTATCTGGTCGCACCATCGACTAGCCATATACTCTGCTCCGGGTGAACTCACTAAGAGAGGGGTCCTAAGGGTTTGAGTTGGTAGTTTAAACTTATCCACAAATCCCCTTGATATGTATGAATGCGATGCACCAGTATCAAATAGAACAAGAGCGGTAAATGACTTAACCAAAAACTTACCTATTACTGCGTCCGGCTGTTCTTCAACCTCCTCCACGTTAACGTGGTTTACTTGTCCTTTGTTGAATGGATTGGGCTTCTTCCCAGCGCTCCCATTTCCGTTTCCATTCTTTCCTTCAGGGCACTCCGTGGCATAGTGTCCAGTTTTCCCTCACTTGAAACAAGTAACGTGACTTAGGTCTCTCTTGGTGGGTGTGGCTGGATTGGGGCGGTTCTAATTGTTACTTGCTCCATTCCCATTCCCATTCCTTGGGCCAGTATGATTATGGTTACTTCCTCCATTATGGTTGTGGCCTCCATGGTTATGAACAAGTCCTCCCGAGTTCGGGGTTAGGCGAGGATTTTGCTGAGCTCCTGAGTTATACCTCCCTTGTCCATACTTCCTCTTACGGCTCTCAATCTGATGTTGCTTCTCATCAATCATAAGAGCCTTATCTACCAACTCCTGGTAGTTGTTGAAGGTGGCTAACATCAACTACATACTCATCTCATCATTCAGCCCTTTCATAAACTTCTCCTGCTTCGCGGCATCTGTGGCCACATCGTCAGGGGCATAGCGAGATAGCTTGCTAAACTCATCTGCGTACTGAGCCACAGTACGGTTCCCCTGGCGTAAGTTGCGAAACTCACACTTCTTCAAATTCATGGCTCCAGTGGAGACATGGGCTGTGCGGAAAGCTTGCTGAAACTGGTCCCAAGTCACTGTAGCTATAGGGTAGGTGACAGTGTAATTCTCCCACCATGATGTTGCTGGTCCATCCAACTGATGTGCGGCAAAACACACCTTCTCAGCATCAGTACATCCTGCAGTGGTCAACTCCCTTCCAATCTTGCGGAGCCAATCATCTGCTACTATAGGCTCGGTGCTACTGGAAAACACCGGCGATTGCAACCTCAGAAAACGGGCTAAGTTATCAACTGGTGGTGGTGGTGTTGGATTGTTGTTGTTGTTATTGTTGTTGCCCTGATTCTGAACTAACAACTGCATCAGGGTATTCTGCTGCTGAATCAACTGAGTGAGCTCGGGTGGGAATGCAAATCCGGGGTCACGTCTCGGAGGCATCTGATGGGTTTAGAGGGGAGAGATTATAATAGAATGAGGTCTAATGAGAAGACACTACCCATATGCACATGAGACAAACACAATCATTTCACTCAGTCAATCAATCAAGGCATACAATTGATCTAACTATCGCAAAAGTGCTCAGACTACTCTATTTACATGGGGGAATACTACTAATCATTGGGTGGTCATCTAGAAATTTTGATCGGTGGAAGATTACATGATATCTGCTCCAGCTTCGCCTTCAAAGTCATCATCACTCGGGTTGGAGTCGGTGTCGTTGATGATGATGTAGTCCTCTGGGCGAATCTCCTTGGGTTCTTCATCTTCTTCTACTGGTGTGTGGTCTCCCATGAATATTCTGATCTTCTTAATCAGGTCGTCATTCTTCTCCAGTAGTGTCGCAATTTCCTCCTCATATCCATCGCGTGTAGACTTAAGTTCTTCTTCCATCTCGATGATCCTTGTCTTTGCCTTCTTCAAATCTATCATGTCTACGCACATCTGATTCTCCTGGCGTCGAATGTGTTGGTTTTGTTCCTGGATGAAAGCTGCAATTGATCTCTCCTTCCTGGTGGTGATCATCTCCCATTGCTCGTCTCGGCGCCCACATATCTGGTAGATAGTGTCTTTAAGATCCTTGTGATATACTTCTCCAATGCGTCCCATGGTGATGTGAGCTGCCATACTATTTCCTAAACTCCAGGTTGGTGCGTCGAAAGAAAATTCTATAGGTTTAGTGACTGGCGTGAAGTTCCTTCCTAGAACTTGAACTTGAATCATCCATCGCTCCTCTTCTGGTAAAGTGGCGTTGTACGTCCCGGTGAAGCTTGCTATTCCTATGTTCAGGTACCTAGTGACTTCCTTCAAGTGTCGTCCAAAAGGTGCTTCTTCATCCGGTTGTGTAAACTTGTTCCTTGCATCCACCATCCTAAAGAGTAGAAAATGGAGAGGAGTCAGAAGTGAGAAGAGAATAGTGATCTAGGGCTTTAGCTTAGTGGTCGTGTCCTACACTCAGCGTGTGCTCTGATACCACCTTTGTAGCGACCCGACCTCAAACGATCAAGTCTCTGTGCTTTAGTGTCATCCCTGGATCGGTAATGCTGACACACACAGTACTCGAAGGATTTATAACAGAGTAGCAATCACACACTTATTACATTGGATGTCTCAAAAGAGAACTTATTACAATAAATATGGCTTAAGGCCATCTAATACGATAACAGCGGAAGACTTGGAAGATAAAGTGAGTCCATCAACTCCAACGGCATAGCTGAGCTGCACGGCAACGACCTAACGAACCTTACTCCTCGTCTAAAAAGTCTGCAACATAATACGTTGCAGCCCGAAAATGGGCCAGCACATGGAATATGCTGGCAAAGCAACACAGTAGAGCAAGAATAGAATAATGCTATCACTACATGCATATTTGGCTGGTGGAAAGCTCTATGGTTATAGTTTTTGCGAAAAGCCAATTTTTCCCTACAACAAAGGAATATATTTTAAATCTTACTATCATGGTAGTTGAAACATCATTGAGAAGGTTCCTCCAACTCAATCCCAATTAAAGTGGTTAATAACCCAACAGTATTAATTAAGAGTGATGAGATACTTAAGATACTCCAAGTACTAGATACTCAAGATTGTCCATAACCGGGGACACGGCTAACCATGATTAGTTTATACACTCTCTAGAGGTTTGCACACTTTTCCCCACAAGACTCGATCACCTCCGTTGGATTTCTCGCACTACATGATGTTTGAGAAATGGATGACCGAGACACAGTCTTTCAGAAATATTAACTCTACTCCGGGTAGACCATACCAAACCTACAAACCCACTACCTACTGATCTACCTCTTATAGAGCTTCACGTAACTTACTCAACTATGCTAGAGCCCATAATAGCTTGTGGCTTCACACAGAAGTTTCTAGCATGAATAATCTCAGTTCCCTTTGAGCCTGGGTGGTGGTCCATAGGAAGATCACACGGGTACTCCGGGATTTCCAAAAATACAGGCAACACTGGGTACCTCCAGGTGCCGCAATCCACCCAGATGTAAATTTAAGTTCCCACCTTAAGTTGAACCATTAATTAACAATCTCACATCTATCATGGATTTCACTCACCCAAACCACGTCTACGAGCAAAGCATAACAATAAAAGCAAAGCGTAGAAGTAACTCCCAAGGGTTGAATGTAACAGGGTAATAGGTTCTACCTCATCAACTACTTCCCAACCCACATGTTAATGTCATCCTAATCATGCAATGTTGGAGGATTGGAACTAATGCATAAAACTGGGTGATAAAGGAGTATGATCAAAGTGTTACTTGCCTTGCTGACGATCCGCGTAACCTAGAGACTCCAAATAACACGCTTCGCACTCCGGGAATTCTATCGCAAACAAACAATATACATAAAAACTAACAAAAAAGCACGGGTAAAACTCAAATAAGAAGATCTAACCGGATAGTTCAACTTAAGAACTCCGGTTTGCAAAAAGAATCAAACCAAACGGAGCAACGAAACTCAAACGGCGAAAGAAACAAGATCCGTTTACTAATCTGAACTAAGGTAAAATTTTACAGTACCAAAATCTTGTTCAAGTTGGTTAAGCGGAAAGAGGTTCTCGAGAGGAAGATCTAGGCGTTTGAATCGCCTGATTCCGACTAACGAGCGAAACGATAAACAGAAACGAAAATCGGATCAGAAATCGTGATCAGAAATAATCGTAGATTAATCCGATAAAAGAAAACTGACGAACAGGCTAACGAACGAGCGTTCGTTATCTATAACTAACGGGCGAAAACCGTTCGTTAAAACGAACGTATGGACGAACGTCCGCTAAATAGAAGAACCGGGAAAAACCGGTGAACCGATCTAAAAAAACGAACTAGGGTTTTCTAAAAACACCGAACGGTTTCTTAAAAAAACCGGCGGCAAACGGCTACCTCGTTGGGTCTGTGGTGGCGGCGGCGGTTGGGAGGCGCTGGTGGCGGCGCGGCTTGCAGCGGGCGGCGGGGTTGGCGGCAGTGGTGGCTCGGGGCGGGAGTATATAAAGGGGGGCGGCTCGGCTTGGAGGAGGGGCCAAGGCGGCAGCGAGGAGGAGTCCCGGCCGGACTCCTCGTCCGAGTCGGCGGCGGCGCACGTGCGCGCAAGGGAAGGCGGCGGTGCGGGGCGGTTGGGCCGACCCGGCTGGGTTTCAGCCGAGTCGGTGCTTGGGAGTTTTTTTAATTAATTCCACCAAACAGAAAATAAATCCTAAAAAATAAAATAAAAATCTAAAAATGTCAAAACAAATTTTCACCGTCTAAATAGAATATTTAAAACGAGATGAACATTTTCTTGGCCCTAAAATACAATTTCGAAAAACATGCAAATTTTCTAATGCAAATAAAATCCAAATAAAATCAAATAAATGATTTTAATATTTTTCCTCCAATATCTCAATTATTTTGGAGAAGTCATATTATCTCCTCTCATATATTTTTAATTATGAAATATTTTCGGAGAGAAAAATAATTAAAACCAAAATCCTCGTTTCATTATTTGATAAAAATCAAATAAGGAAACCGGTAAATTCCCAACTCTCTCCGTGGGTCCTTGAGCTGCTTAGGATTTCGAGGATTGCAGAACGAAAATGCAATAAAATATGATATGCAAGAATGACCTATGTATAACATTCCAAATTGAAAATTTGGGATGTTACAAACCCCTCGGTATTTGATACTGGTTCAGTTGCTAAGAGTAGTAACTTGAAACGGGAGTTGCAGAATGAACATAGAGTAGTTAAGGGTGAAGTGACGATGTGTGTTGGAAGTGGTTCCAAGATTGATATGATCATCATCCACACTCCCTATACTTTCGGGATTAGTGTTAAACCTAAATAAATGTTATTTGGTGTTTGCGTTGAACATGAATATGATTTGATCATGTTTATTGCAATACGGTTATTCATTTAAGTTAGAGAATAATTATTGTTATGTTTACATGAATAAAACCTTCTATGGTCATACACCCAATGAAAATGGTTTGTTGGATCTCGATCATAGTGATACACATATTCATAATATTGAAGCCAAAAGATGCAAAGTTAATAATGATAGTGCAACTTATTTGTGGCACTGCCGTTTAGGTCATATTGGTGTAAAGTGCATGAAGAAACTCCATGCTGATGGGATTTTGGAATCACTTGATTATGAATCATTTTGATTCTTGCGAACCATGCCTCATGGGCAAGATGACTAAGACTCCATTCTCCGGAACAATGGAGCGAGCAACTGACTTATTGGAAATAATACATACTGATGTATGCAGTCCGATGAGTGTTGAGGCTCGCGGTGGGTATCATTATTTTCTGACCTTCATGGATGATTTGAGCAGATATGGGTATATATACTTGATGAAACATAAGTCTGAAACATTTGAAAAGTTCAAAGAATTTCAGAGTGAAGTGGAAAATCATCGTGACAAGAAAATAAAGTTTCTCCGATCTGATCGCAGAGACAAATTTTTGAGTTACGAGTTTGGTCTTCAATTAAAACAATGTGGAATAGTTTCACAAAAAAATCGTGCCACCTGGAACACCACAGCATAATGGTGTGTCCGAACGTCATAACCGTACTTTATTTGATATAGTGCAATCTATGATGTCTCTTACCGATTTACCACTATCGTTTTGGGGTTATGCATTAGAGACAGCTGCATTCACATTAAAAAGGGCACCATCTAAATCCGTTGAGATGACACCGTATGAACTATGGTTTAGCAAGAAACCTAAGCTGTCATTTCTTAAAGTTTGGGGTTGTGATGCTTATGTGAAAAAGTTTCATCTTGATAAGCTCAAACCCAAGTCAGAGAAGTGCGTCTTCAAAGGATACCCAAAAGTAACTATTGGGTACACCTTCTATCACAGATCCGAAGGCAAGATATTTGTTGCTGAGAATGGATCCTTTCTATAGAAGGAGTTTCTCTCGAAAGAAGTGAGTGGGAGGAAAGTAGAACTTGATGAGGTAACTGTACCTGCTCCCTTATTGGAAAGTAGTTCATCACAGAAATCTGTTTCTGTGACTCCTACACCAATTAGTGAGGAAGCTAATGATGATGATCATATAACTTCAGATCAAGTTACTACCAAATCTCGTAGGTCAACCAAAGTGAGATCAGCACCAGAGTGGTACGGTAATCCTGTTCTGGAGGTCATGTTAATTGACCATGACAAACCTATGAACTATGAGGAAGCGATGATGAGCCCAGATTTCGCGAAATGGCTTGAGGCCATGAAATCTGATATGGGATCCATGTATGAGAACAAAGTGTGGACTTTGGTTGACTTGCCCGATGATCGGCAAGCCATAGAAAATAAATGGATCTTCAAGAGGAAGACGGACGCTGGTAGTAGCGTTACTATCTACAAAGCCAGACTTGTCGAAAAAGGTTTTGACAAAGTTCAAGGTGTTGACTACGATGAGATTTTCTCACTCGTAGCGATGCTTAAGTCTGTCCGAATCATGTTAGCAAATTGCCACATTTTATGAAATCTGGCAAATGGATGTCGAAACTACATTCCTTAATGGATTTCTTAAAGAAGAGTTGTATATGATGCAACCAGAAGGTTTCGTCAATCCTAAAGGTGCTAACAAAGTGAGAAAGCTCCAGCGATCTATCAATGGACTGGTGCAAGCATCTTGGAGTTGGAATAAACATTTTGATAGTGTGATCAAAGCATATGGTTTTATACAGACTTGCGGTGAAGCCTGTATTTACAAGAAAGTGAGTGGGAGCACTACAACATTTTCTGATAAATATATGTGAATGACATATTGTTGATTGGAAATAATGTAGAATTTTCTGGAAAGCATAAAGGAGTATTTGAAAGGAGTTTTTCAAAGAAAGACCTCGGTGAAGCTGCTTACATATTGAGCATCAAGATCTATAAGATAGATCAAGACACTTGATAAGTTTTTTCAATGAGTACATACCTTGACAAGATTTTGATGTAGTTCAAAATGGAACTGTCAAAGAAAGAGTTCTTGCCTGTATTACAAGGTGTGAAATTGAGTAAGACTCAAAGCCCGACCACGGCAGAAGATAGAAAGAGAATGAAAGTCATTCCCTATGCCTCAGCCATAGGTTCTATAAAGTATGCCATGCTGTGTAGCAGATCTATTGTATGCCATACACTGAGTTTGGAAAGGGAGTACAATAGTGATATAGGAGTAGATCACTCGACAGCGGTCAAAATTATCCTTAGTGGAATAAGGATATGTTTCTCGATTATGGAGGTGACAAAAGGTTCGTCATAAAGGGTTACGTCGATGCAAATTTTGACACGGATCCAGATAACTCTAAGTCTCAATCTGGATGCATATTGAATGTGGGAGCAATTAGCTAGAGTAGCTCCGTGCAGAGCATTGTTGACATAGAAATTTGCAAAATACATATGGATCTGAATGTGGCAGACCCATTGACTAAACTTCTCTTACAAGCAAAACATGATCACACCTTAGTACTCTTTGGGTGTTAATCACATAGCGATGTGAAGTAGATTATTGACTCTAGTAAACCCTTTGGGTGTTGGTCACATGACGATGTGAACTATGGGTGTTAATCACATGGTGATGTGAACTATTGGTGTTATATCACATGGCGATGTGAACTAGATTATTGAGTCTAGTGCAAGTGGGAGACTGAAGGAAATATACCCTAGAGGCAATAATAAAGTTATTATTTATTTCCTTATATCATGATAAATGTTCATTATTCATTCTAGAATTGTATTAACCAGAAACATAATACTTGTGTGAATACATAGACAAACAGAGTGTCACTAGTATGCCTCCACTTGACTAGCTCGTTGATCAAAGATGGTTATGTTTCCTAGCCATAGACATGAGTTGTCATTTGATTAACGCGATCACATCATTAGGAGAATGATGTGATTGACTTGACCCATTCCGTTAGCTTAGCACTTGATTGTTTAGTACTCTACAATTGCTTTCTTCATGACTTATACATGTTCCTATGTGTCGTGGGTTTGTCACGGCAGATGTCCTTGTGAAAGGACTTAGTCGTGGAGCCATCACTACAGGTTAGCTTTAAGGGGTTTAAACCGGACAAAGGGACACGGGAAATTTTATACTAGTTCGACCCCTTCGAGGAAGGTAAAAGCCTACGTCTAGTTGTGATTGGTATTGCTAGGGTTTCGAAGGCCAGGGAGCGGATCCGCTTTGTCTGGCTCTCGAGTTGTTGTTGTCTGTCTCTAAACCGCGGCCGGGTCGTCCCTTTATATACATAGGTTGACGCCCACCGGACCCCGAAGCCGGATCATAAATGTGTCCGGTTCGGTCTCTACTCTCCCTATCTTATCATACAAGTTATATGACTAGGTCGGTTTACATTTATAGGCTATAACCCGCCTTTGGGACTTGGGCCTTCCTTAAAGCGCCATTATCCTCACATCTTCATGGGCTTCTAATCTTCAAAGAGTCAACCCGGCTACATAAGGCCGGTTTACCTCCAGTAGTAATATCCCCAACACTATGTCTATGAGATTATGCAACTCCCGTTTACCTGAGGAACACTTTGTGTGATACCAAATGTCACAACGTAACTGGGTGATTATAAAGGTGCTCTAAAGGTGTCTCCAAAGGTACTTGTTGGGTTGGCATATTTCGAGATTAGGATTTGTCACTCCGATTGTCGGAGAGGTATCTCTGGGCCCACTCAGTAATGCACATCACTATAAGCCTTGCAAGCATTGTAACTAATGAGTTAGTTGCGGGATGATGTATTACGGAATGATCAAAGAGACTTGCCGGTAACGAGATTGAACTAGGTATTGAGATACCGACGATCGAATCTCGGGCAAGTAACATACCGATGACAAAGGGAACAACGTATGTTGTTATGCGGTTCGACCAATAAAGATCTTCGTAGAATATGTAGGAGCCAATATGGGCATCCAGGTTCCGCTATTGGTTATTGACCAGAGAGGTGTCTCGGTCATGTCTACATAGTTCTCGAACCCGTAGGGTTCGCGCGCTTAAACATTCGTTGACGATATAGTATTATATGAGTTATGTATGTTGGTGACCGAATGTTGTTCGGAGTCCCGGATGAGATCACGGACATGATGAGGAGCTCCGGAATGGTCCGGAGGTAAAGATTCATATATTGGATGATATGGTTTGGCCAAGGGGTTAGGCCCGCGGGGCTATAAGTCGGTGCAAAAGGAGTTTTGCGGAGGCCAGGGGGCAAACGTCGGAGACCCTGGTGTTTGGCCCTGGGCCAGACGCCGAGGCCCATGGCGTCTGGGCCAGACGCCAAGGATTGTGGCGTTTGGTCCTGGAGTTCGAGTGGGAATCTTGCCTTTCGGGCAAAACTGACTTTGAGGAGGCTTTTGCTCCAAGTTTCGACCCCAGGGCTCAACATATAAATAGAGGGGCAGGGCTAGCACCAAAGACACATCAAGAAACACCAAGCCATGTGTCGGCAACCCTGTCCCCTCTAGTTTATCCTCCGTCATAGTTTTCGTAGTGCTTAGGCGAAGCCCCTGCGGAGATTGTTCTTCACCAACACCATCACCACGCCGTCGTGCTGCCGGAACTCATCTACTACTTCGCCCATCTTGCTGGATCGAGAAGGCGAGGACGTCGTCGAGATGAACGTATGCAGAACTCGGAGGTGTCATGCGTTCGGTACTTGGATCGGTCAGATCGTGAAGACGTACGACTACATCAACCGTTTTGATAAACGCTTCCGCTTTCGGTCTACGAGGGTATGTAGACATACTCTACCCTCTCGTTGCTATGCATCACCATGATCCTGCGTGTGCGTAGGAATTTTTTTGAAATAACTACGTTTCCCAACATCCCCTTGGCAACTTCCAAGCTTGGGGGAGTGCCCCGGTATCGTATCACCATCACATCTTTATCTTTATCACTTTTCTTAGTTCGATCCTTTTGGTTATATCTTGATGTAGTAGAATAAAGTTTTTAGCATGATCTAGCTTTGAGTTTTGCTTTATGTTCCCTCTATGTAATCGAGTCCGTGAGATATATAATAAAGAGTATTTTTGAGACAAGGGCTTTGCTTTCTTGCTATGATCTCGAGGGAATTAAATAAAAGAAAGAATAAAAAGAAATAAAAAGTTCATATATTGATCTTATGGAAAGTAATGACTTCACATATAAATAGTATGATGAACAAAAGTTATTGAGAGTTGACAAACATAGTTTTGGTCATTGTTACGATTAATAGGAAGTGATAAAGAAAGAGATGCCTCACATATAAATATACTATATTGGACATATTTTGTAATTGTGAGAACTCATTAAAATATGACATGCTAAAAAGTTGATGTTGGACAAGGAAGACAACATAATGAGTTATGTTTTCTTAAATCCAAATAGAAGTTATATTGTTTTGAATCATCCAACATGTTGAGCTTGTCTTTCCCCCTCATGCTAGCCAAATTCTTTGCATCAAGTAGAGATACCACTTGTGCTTCCGAATATCCCTAAACCCAGTTTTGCCATGAGAGTCCACCATACCTACCTATGGATCGAGTAAGTTCCTTCAACTAAGTTGTCATCGGTGCAAGCAATAAAAATTGCTCTCTCTAAATATGTATGATCTATTAGTGTGAAGAAAATAAGATTTATACGAACTTGTGATATAGAAGAAATAAAAGCGACAGACTGCATAATAAAGGTCCTTATCACAAGTGGCAATATAAAGTGACGTTCTTTTGTATTAAGATTTTGTCCATCCAACCATAAAAGCGCATGACAACCTCTGCTTCCCTCTGTGAAGGGCCTATCTTTTACTTTTATCTTCTACCCATATACAAGAGTCATGGTGATAAACACCCTTCCTTTTTACGTGTTTTCTTTTGGCAAGCTCTATGTGTTGGAGAGATCCAGATATATATATCCACTCGGATGTACGTTTTCATAAAGTATTATTGTTGACATTACCCTTGAGGTAAAAGGTTGGGAGGCAAAACTATAAGCCCCTATCTTTCTCTGTGTCCGATTGAAGCTTTGTACCCATAAGTATCGCGTGAGTGTTAGCAATTGTGAAAGATTATATGATAGTTGAGTATGTGGACTTGCTGAAAAGCTCTTATATTGACTCTTTTTGATGTTATGATAAATTGCAATTGTTCCAATGACTGAGACCATAGTTTGTTAGTTTTCAATGAAGTTTCTGATTCATACTTTACCTTGTGAACGAATTGTTACTTAAGCATAAGAAATTATATGACAATATATGTTGCTATTCTAAAGATGATCATGATGCCCTCATGTACGTATTTTATTTTTATCGACACCTCTATCTCAAAACATGTGGACATATTTATCGATATCGGCTTTCGCTTGAGGACAAGCGAGGTCTAAGCTTGGGGGAGTTGATACGTCCATTTTGCATCATGCTTTTATATTGATATTTAATGCATTATGGGGTGTTATTACACATTATGTCACAATACTTATGCCTATTCTCTCTTATTTTACAAGGTTTACATGGAGAGGGAGAATGCCGACAGTTCGAATTCTGGACTGGAAAAGGAGTAAATATTATAGACCTATTCTGTACAACTCCAAAAGTCCTGAAACTTCATGAAGTTTATTTTTGGAATATATAAAAAATATTGGGCGAAGAAAGAACCAAAGGGGGCCACCAGCTAGCCACAAGGGTGGAGGGCGTGCCCAACCCCCTAGGCGCGCCCCCGACCTTGTGGGCCCCCTGCAGGCCTCCGGTGCCCATCATTGGCTATATTGTGTCTTTTACCCTAGAAAAAATAGGAGAGAAGCTTTCGGGATGAAGCGCCGCCGTCTCGAGGCGGAACTTGGGCAGAACCAATCTAGGGCTCCGGCGGAGCTGTTCTGTCGGGGAAACATCCCTTCGGGAGGGGCAAATCATCACCATCGTCATCACCATCGATCCTCTCATCGAGAGAGGGTCAATCTCTCTCCTCTCAAACCCTAGTTCATCTCTTGTATTCGATCTTGGTCCCAAAACCTCAGATTGGTACCTGTGGGTTGCTAGTAGTGTTGATTACTCCTTGTAGTTGATGTTATTTGGTTTATTCGGTGGAAGATCATATGTTCAGATCCTTAATGATAATTAATACTCCTCTAGTTATGATTATGAATATGGTTTGTGAGTAGTTATGTTTGTTCCTGAGGACATGGGAGAAGTCTTGTTATAAGTAATCATGTGAATTTGGTATTCGTTTGATATTTTGATGAGATGTATGTTGTCTCTCCACTAGTGGTGTCATGTGAACGTTGACTACATGACACTTCACCATTATTTGGGCCTAGGGGAAGGCATTGGGAAGTAATAAGTAGATGATGGGTTGCTAGAGTGACAGAAGCTTAAACCCTAGTTTATGTGTTACTTCGTAAGGGGCTGATTTGGATCCATATGTTTCATGCTATGGTTAGGTTTACCTTAATTCTTCTTTCTTAATTGCGGATGCTTGTGAGAGGGGTTAATCATAAGTGGGAGGCTTGTCCAAGGAAGGGAAACACCCAAGCACCGGTCCACCCACATATCAAATTATCAAAGTAACGAACGTGAATCATATGAGGATGACTGTCGGTGTCAAAACCGGCAGATCTCGGGTAGGGGGTCCTGAACTGTGCGTCTAAGGCGGATGGTAACAAGAGGCAGGGGACACGATGTTTACCCAGGTTCGGGCCCTCTTGATGGAGGTAATACCCTACGTCCTGCTTGATTGTTCTTAATGATATGAGTATTACAAGAGTTGATCTACCACGAGATTGTAGAGGCTAAACCCTAAAAGCTAGCCTATGGTATGATTGCATGTTGTCCTATGGACTAAACCCTCCGGTTTACATAGACACCGCAGGGGGCAAGGGTTACACAGAGTCGGTTACAAGGGAGGAGATCTACATATCCGTATTGCCTAGCTTTCCTTCCATGCTAAGGAGAGTCCCATCCGGACACGGGACGAAGTCTTCAATCTTGTATCTTCATAGTCCAACAGTCCGGCCAAAGGGTATAGTCCGGCTGTCCGGAGACCCCCTAATCCAGGACTCCCTCAGTAGCCCCTGAACTAAGCTTCAATGACGATGAGTCCGGCGCGCAGTATTGTCTTCGGCATTGCAAGGCGGGTACCTCCTCCGAATACTCCATGGAAGATTTTGAACACAGGGATAGTGTCCGGCTCTGCAAAACAAGTTCCACATACCACCGTAGAGAGAATAATATTTCCACAAATCTAATCTGCTGACACGTTTTGACAGCATGACATCACGCCATGGCCCGGTCATTATTCGAACCATTCTTCTCAACCAACACCGCACATATCGCGAGGCGGTTTTCTTGACACATCTTGTCAAAGCAGAGATCGTGTTCCACTTATTACTGGATCTCATCAATACGGACATGGGTAACCCAACCGTGCCATCAATTACGGCGCTTGGGGAATAAGCGATTTTGCCAGGCAAGTGGGGAGGCGCATCGCCTCTTCCACCCTTATAATGGGATTAGGATTCACTCTTTTTACCCACGCCTTCTTCCTCGTTGCTTACCCACTCTCGCACACTTGGGCTCCAGTGCCCAAGTTCGTGTCTTTCTTCTCAAACCACTCCAAGCATGTCTAGAGCGGGAGGCAAGTGGATGGTCTCGTCCGTCACGGAGGAGAACATCACAAAGTTACGGGAAGCTGGATATCTGGCCGCGGATATCGCGCACTGGTTGCCAGATGCAGGGCAGATCATCCCTACGCCCGAACCCCATGAGAGGGTAGTTTTTCTTACCCACTTCGTCCGTGGACTGGGATTTCCCCTCCACCCGTTTGTCCACGGGCTCATGTTCTACTACGGGCTGGATTTTCATGATCTGGCCCCCAATTTCATCCTCAACATCTGGGCATTTATCGTCGTGTGCGAGGCCTTCCTCCGCATCAAGCCCCATTTCGGCCTGTGGCTGAAGACCTTCAATATCAAACCGAAGGTGGTGGTCGGCCAGCAAGCAGGGTGCGGAGGCGCCATGGTGGGCAAGATGTCTAACGACACTTGGCTCGAAGGCTCCTATGTGGATACCATAAAGGGGTGGCAATCGGGGTGGTTCTACATCACCGAGCCACGCGACACCAGCTGGGCGGCGGACCCCAAATTTCGATCCGGAATCCCCACGCGGCTCACTTCCTGGAAAGAGAAGGGCCTCTCCTGGGGTTCTTCGGTAGAGCTGACCGGACTCCAGACCTGCATCAGGAACATGATGAGCAAGAAAATCAAGCTCGTCAACGTGGTCCAGGTCATGCTCTTCCGTCAGATTCTCCCGTGTCAACGACGGGCATTCAATTTGTGGGAGTTCGACCCGGCCAAGCACCAGACGCTGCGAGAGCTCTACGACACGACACACAAGGACGTCTGGAGGGTGCTGTTCAAGGGCGCCGAGGTACCTCCTTCCCTCACCAAGGACCGCGGACTCAGCACAAAGCGCCATGCAAATCCGGTAAGTTTTGATATCTCACAGGGTATTTATTTGCCCCAGTTAAGTCATGTGCGGGATCTAAGCTTCCATGCCATTAACAGGACTGGATAAAGACAGCAGGAGCTCGATTGCCCAACCCCCCTGCCTGAAGATCCTGCAGATGCTCTCCTAATGGAGATGCTGGCTCCGGTACCTTACGAGGCGCCGGCAAAGAAGGCCAAGAAGAAGGCCACGGGGACCGAGAAGGGTCTCCGGCGCAAGGTTGTATCGGACTCATCGTCTGATGACTCTGACGCGCACTCCTCCCATGAAAACGAGGAGGAGGAGGAAAGTTCTCCCCCCAGCCAGGGGAGACAAGAAAAGGAAGGCCGACCCAACCGAGGAGGCCGAAGGGTCCAAGAAGGGAAGGACCCTCCCTCCGAACTGCTCCACGACGGCCGCCTACAACGGCGACAAGTGGCTACCGAGGGTCAAGCCCCTGGCGAAGTTGTAAGTATCCGGACACCATAGTATTTCATGGTATGTTTTATTGCACTGCTTCTCCTCATGCTGAACATGATTATGCAGTCCGTCCCGAGATCATCTCGACGTATCTTCGTCGAGCGGTTCATTGGACTCGTCGAATATGAACAGCGGTTCTCCTCCAACCGCCTCCACCCCTCGCCCTACGGACAATGTTGTGGTGTTGTCTTGAAAGGCACCAAGCCGAGGGGAGGTGGTCCTGGGGGCGCCTCGAGGCGACCTCCCAGACCCTGGGCGCAAAGGGAGCAAAACTCCCACGGTCTCTGAGTTCGCCCCCCAGCCGAACACTGCATCGGAACCTTCAATGGTTCAGAACTCCGGTAGGCGATCCCCCGTTAAGGGCGGCCAGCCGCCCGTGCCGGTGTCCTCTGTCCATCCAGAGGCACCGGACAACTTGCTGGAAGCGCTTCACGACGCTTCCATCGATGAAGAGCACCGCACTATCATGAGTGCGGTGATCGAGAAAGTTCAGTCCGCCAAAAACGGACTGACCAAAGCTTGCGCCAGCCTCCTAACAGGCTTTGAGGTAAGCAATCAAAATATAAGAAAATATTACCACATAGATAGTAGCCCCTGATGCTCTGTTCGGTGTTCGATAAGAAAGGCCGAACAGAGGATCAAATGATGACTTAGGAGTCTAATCAGAATATATCTATGTGTATGTGCTGGCTTCACTGCTGGCTGTCGTGGATCTAAGACTGACAGTAGAATGGGGGGTAGGTATGAGGAGGCAAGATCCTAGCTATGGAGTAGTTGTACACACGAGTTTTACGAGTTCAGGCCCTTCTCGGAGGAAGTAACAACCCTACGTCTCGGTGCCCTGAGGCGGTTGACTGGATTATATGTGTGTGTGCGAGTTTACAAAAGTGCGAACCCTTGTCCCAGAGGAGGGGGATGGCTTATATAGAGTGCGCCAGGACCCCAGCTCCCCTCCGTTACTCAGGGTTCAATGCTCATAAAGGAAAGGCGTTACTGGTAACGCCTACAGTAAAATGTCATAAATGCTCATAATGCTATGGTTTAAGTCCTAACTGTTGTAGAGTGGAGGGTTCCTCATCTTCTGGTGGTCAAGTGTCTTCAAGGTGGTCGAGTGAGCGCATCTCCGTGGTCGAGTGGATGATGATTTCCTTCGACTGCTTCTGATTCTTTGTAAAGATGTCCTTGGGGAGGGTATGCTGGACAGGTCCATGACCCTACCCTAGGTACATAGCTTCATCATTAGCCCCCGAATGGATCAGGGTTTGAGTGAGGAAGGGGTTGAGAACACTTTCGACCCACTCTTTGCGCTATGAATACGTCTTGTCCTGAAACAATGAGCTGAGGAGATGACGTCGACTCCTTTCTCAATCACCTTGGTCCATTCTTGGTTGTTGTCGAGTGAACTTTCATGGTAGAATTCCGAATGATGATGTAGAGGGTGTTTGTCTTCAGTCTGACAGGTTATTCTGCTCTCCGCGGATCTCGCGAGATTCAAATTTTGGGAAGTGCGCCAGATGGGAGGAACCGAGGTTATCGGGATGGATTAGGCAAGTCTCCTCGATCCCCGCGCCACCTTTTTCACCACGTACTGCGCGAGACTGTTGCGGGATTTGTTTAGATCGCTTGGGTCCACCAGTCAGCCACTCGGTGGAAGGCCTTATAAAAGGTCTCGGGCCAGGCCTCTACTCAGCACGCTCCCATTCTCTCTTCTCTTTCTCCCGATCCCTCCGCCACTCTCGCTTCCGCCTCGTCGCCGGACCTCCGCTCGAGCTCGATCCGCCACCATGGGGAAGGATAAGACGGCGGCGCCGAAACGCGCGAAGAAGGCGACCAAGAAGGCGAAGGGCAAGCGGACCAGCCGGGGCGGATCCTCGTCGAGGTCCGGCCTGCCGGCGGGCTGGATCCAGGGCGACTGGATCCGCTCGGCAATCACGCAAGATGACCTCGACGACCTGCTGGAGGGGGGATTGATCCCTCACAAGTCGGCTCGGCTCCCGGGGGACGAAACCGAGCCGCAACATAGAGAGGGTGAGTGTGTCCTCCTCGCAACCCACATAGATCGCGGATTCTCACTGCCTCCCCACCCTTTCTTCCGGGGTTTTTTGAACTTCTTTGGGGCTCAGCTCCACCATTTCACTCCGAACACCATAGTCTATCTGGCTGCTTTCGTGTCCATGTGCGAAAACTTCTTGGGCTGTTGACTGCACTGGGGGCTTTTCAAACACATTTTCACTTGCCGTTCCTAGTCGGTCAAAAAGGCCAAGTCGAGTGACGAGAGGACGCGGGTGATCCAGATGTGCGGTGGTCTGGGGATCCAAATAAGGAGCAAGAGCACTTTCCCAGCGATGATCCTTCCTGACTCGGTCCGGGGCTGGCAGTCGACTTGGTTTTGCTGCAAGGATCAGCCAACCCCTGGCCAGTCGACTGGACTTCCTCCTTTTTCCTTGGCTCGAGTGGAGAAGCCTGCTCCCCTGAAGGTAGTTCCAGAAGAGAAGGCGCAGGTCAAGGAGCTGGTTGAACGGGTCGTCCAGCTTGTCCGCGACGGAGTGACCGGGATGGATCTGCTGGAGGTCTTTCTCGGTCGACGCATCCAACCTCTTTAGGCGCGCGATCTTCCGATGTGGATGTACTCTGGGCTCGAGGATACCACTCGGATCCACCCGGAGGAGGTTAGCGAGGATATCTTGGAGAACTGGTTGAGGGGAATCACTGGCAACAAAGACAACCCTTGGGGATCCAGGAGGGTGATTCCATTCGACAACTCGCACCAGCCGGAGCAGGTATATTTCTGTTTTACCAAGTATCTTTTCGGTTCACCACGTGATGTCCCATTTATGGTCGATTGAATGTCTTTTGATTGTTACTCTTTCTGGCCCTGATTGAAATGTACTCGATGCCCAACGGAGTGCAGGACCCAGACGCTGAAGAAGAAGGGAGCGGGGGCGAGAGCGGCGATGAGCATTCGGAAGCCGAGGAGGACGAGGAGAGCGATGAATCGACCGATGAGGAAGAAGTTGACTCGCCTCCTCGCAGGGAGAGGAGGTCTAAGCACACTCATGACCCAGCACGCACTCCGGACTTGGTGACTGCGCCGATCGGGCAATCCTCGAAGTGCCCCAGGATGTCTTCCCCGACGCCGACTGATAAGCCTCCAAAGCAATCCAAGGTCGTGCCGCTTCCAGCGCCGAAAGTGCCGAAAGCCATCTCTTCCAAACCGCCCAAAGCTTTGCCTCGGATCAAAGTGACTGTTCCTAGTATCTACGGGTAACCATCTAACTTGTCCTTTATGTGGATTCGATTAACTGGGTGTAACCGATTGAATGCGGGCCTTTGCAGTGCTGCTACGCCAGGGACCACTTCATACCAGTACCGGCACGAGGAAATGGAGGATGCGGTAACCTCTAACCCAGGTATGAACTCTTGCGATTTCGATTCTTGATCCTTTTAGGGTCGAGTGGTTCACTTGGGGTCGAATGTTCTGTCTTGCAGCTCCACCCAACATCATTGACCTTCTGGACGACGACGAAGATGTGGCTCCTAAGCCTAGGAAGAGCAAGAAGGTAACAGCTGGCAGGGTGGCTCGGTAAGAACCAACTGCAACGCCTCCCGTCTGTCAAGCTGAAGGCGCGGGCAGGGCCACTGTGACGTTCGCTGCACCCTTGCCGAGTGGGCATCCCACGCGGTCGACCGCACCTGTGGTTCCTTCAACCATCCAACTCCACACCACGGAGCCTCAAGCAGCCGCACCTGGGTCATCTGCATATTTTTTCACCAGCTACCCCGTCCCACACAACCAGTCGGAAGCGGCTGCGGAAGCCATCCGACAGGCTGATACAATGATGGAGCGGGTGAAGATAGTGCACAAGAGCAGTCAGGCTGCCTACGACGCTAGTGCCGCCCTTCGGGCCAACGTCTAGGTGAGTAGACTTTTCGACTGTTTTTGTTCTTGAAAAATCTTCTTCTGCACAATCTCCTGTTGTTCGTGTTGAATTAGAGCACCCACTGGGTGTTGCTGTCGTTTTTGGTAGTTTCGCTCTTCCACTCGGTCTGGGCGAGTGGGATCAGAACCGGTGGGGGCACGCCAAGTGCACCCACTGGGTGTAGTCCCCGAGACCGCGGTCGACTGCTGGCAGTCAACTGTGGTCTGAGTTCTTCTTTCTTGACGACGCAATTGTTCTTTCTCTCTCTTTTTTTACTCCTTGCACTCGACTCCGGCGGACCGGTCGAGTAGGATCAGAATCGGTGGGGGCACGCCAAGTGCACCCACTGGGTGTAGTCCCCGAGACCACGGTCGACTGCTGGCAGTCGACTGGGGTCTGAACAGCATGTTGTCCACTTCTTTAGGTTTTATTCACTCGGAAATGAACTGCCTTCGAACCTATCGATTGATCTGTCCCTTGCCTCCTGCAGAAGTCTTGTACTCTTATCTCCAAGTTTGCCGAACTCGAAGAGAAGCAGAGGCAACTCAACTTAGACTTGGAATTGGCTCAGCAAAATCTGAAAAAAGCTCAAGACGAGGCCACTGGTATGGAAGGTAACTGATTGCCGACTGAACTTCAATATATCTATTTGATCTCTTTTTTGATTCGATTATTTCATTTGCAGAGAAAATGAAGTTGGCTCTGGACAAGAAGGACTCGGACCTCTCCGCCGTGCAAAAAGCAGCCCAAGACAAAACCGTTCTCGCAGACAAGAAGCTTGCTTCAGTCGGAACGCTTGAAGGAGAGGTGACTAGACTGACATCTTGTCTTAATGAAGCTAACCGCAAAGTGACCAGCCTGAAGAAGGATAAGGTCGTCCTGAATGAAAAGTTGGAGTCTGCGATCCGCAAGGGGAACGACACGGAAGCTTATCTGAGGACCCTCGCTAAGAAGCTTTATCTCGTGCTGGGAGGTATTTCTTTTAATCCGACTATGTTGATGCTTGCCATCGGATTTTGCTCGGTTGGTTGAACTGACTTTTGCCTGCAGAACTCTGTCAAGACTTTGATGAAGAAACTGGAAGGGTCGAGACGGGTCTGGACCCTATCGCTTCCCCGGTCTGCGATGAAACTGCGATGAACGTGCTCCGACTGGAGTCCCGTATCGCCAGCGCCACAAGCTACCTCGCACGCTTGAAGGAGTTTGTCTCTCGAATCGACTCGATGCTTTGGCCGGGGGCGACGCTTCAGAATGATCTGGAATCTCTGATGACTCAACTGAACGAGATCCCTGACCGAGTGCAAGAATGGAAGAAATCCTCCACCCGGTGTGGTGCTGATGTGGCGCTGTCCCAGGTGCGAGTCCATTGCAAGGAGGCTCGTGAAGACAAGCTGGCTGCGATCAAAGTCGCTAACACCAAAAAGCGCGACTTCCAGTCCTTCATGGAGACTTTCATTGCTGCCGCCACTCGGATCGCTAATGGGATCGATCTGGACTCAGTCGTGGAGCCTGCCAGCCCTCCTCCGGCCGAGTGAACAATCTTATGACACTTGGATACGCTTTAAATTTGCCTCAGAATGCCGAGTGGTTTCTGTAACCGTTAAACTCCTTCGGGCTTGGTGCCCGAGTACCTTTGGTTCGCTGCTTGGAACCTTTTAGTATTTATCTGAATTTGGTTTATCTCCGAATGTGCTTGTGTTTGCCTTCGGATGGACTTTGCTTGCTGCACCTCTTCGTCCTTGCAGATAGGGATGGAGCGGACGTTGTATTTGTGCCACAGCTCCGAAGGAGAAGGTGGCAGTCGACCTGCGCCTCGTCGTCCTTGCGGATAAGGATGGAGAGGACATTGTATTAGTGCCACAGCTCCGAAGGAGAAGGTGGCAGTCGACCTGCACCTCGTCGTCCTTGCGGATAAGGATGGAGCAGACGTTGTATTTGTGTCGCGGCTCCGAAGGAGAAGGTTGCAGTTGACCTGCACCTCATCGTCCTTGCGGATAGGGATGAAGCGGA